>NC_061510.1:377085977-377140288 GCF_022539505.1 Lolium rigidum
AGGCCTAGCCGTAAGACGACCAGCAAGCTGGCGCACCATGATCGCCGTGCGCCACTACTACTTAGCAGTGGCGCACCACAAAATGGTGGGCCACTCGTTACAAGTAGTAGTGGCGCACCTCGAATGTGGTGCGCCATAAGTAAGTGGTGACAGGAGGCCAGCTCCTCCCCAACCTAGTAGTGGCGCACGTCTCCGGGTGCGCCACTCGCTACATTACTTACCTATGGCGCACGTCAAAGTGGTGCGCCACCGCTAGGAGGTGTCCAGAGCCCGTTTAGACATGATAGGCTTAGCAATGGCGCACATCGCTGGTGCGCCACTGCTACATAGGTTACCTATGGCGCATGTCTTTAGGTGCGCCATCGCTAGGGGGTGGCCGGAGCCCCTTTAGAGATGAGAGGCTTAGCAGTGGCGCACCACCCGGCAGGTGCGCCATTGCTATGTCACCCTAGTAGTGGCGCACGACTAGGTGGTGCGCCACCGCTAACCCGGGACCATTTCCTCGCTTTTCACCCTCCACTCACATGTGCCACCCACTTTCCCCAAACACTCTTCCACCACCACCTCCCACCAAATCTGGATCTCGGTCGTGTTGCCCCTCCTTCCCACCTCATTTTCACCTCTTCATTCACCAAAATTAAGTTGGTAAACTTAATTTTCTTCATAGGTAAGTAATGGTGAAGCTTTCTTAGCTCAATACCCTACTCAATCTCAACTTTTACCTCATCCAACACTCTAGGTCTCGCCGTATCGGTAACTTTGTTGGTTTTATGCTTTGTGTGTGACCGCGCCGGTTCCGATCGATCGTCTTGCACACACACGTGTGTGTGCACATATGTTATGCGAAGCTCATGTGTGTGTTGTGTGCGCATGCGCGAAAAGCGTCTCACGTGCATGTGTGTTGTATGCGAAGCCGTGTTGTATATGCAAAGCTCTCCGATCCACACATGTGTTGCATGTGTTTGTTTGCAGTGGATTTGAAATGCGATGGAGTTGCCAATATTTTGCCGAAACGTTGATTCATTTCCGTTTCGGCGAATAGTGTGGGCATACTACGCATATACATATGTCCTATTTTTAGGGAAGGTCATGCCAAAATTTTCTTTTGGTATGCTAAGATATCCATTTTCTCTATACCCGCAGGCGACCATGGTCCGCATGATGAGCGAAGGTGTTGTGGCTAGGTTTTTGAAAGCCGCGACAGCCGAGATGATTAGAAATAACCAAAAGGAGATAAGATGTCCGTGTCGAAGATGCAAGCTGACGAGCCTTATGGACCCTAAAGACGATATGGTGCGGGACCACCTTCTCATGCGTGGTTTCATGGATGGCTACTCGGTGGGAAGGCGACGAAGATGATTATGAATTTGTCCATGGGATTTCAACAAGAAATAAGGAAGGAGGTGATCGGGATGTAGAAGATCTCGGGCATGATCGGGATGTAGAAGATCCCGGAGATGATCATGATCATAATGTAGGAGATCCTGGACCTCGATGATGGGGAAGATCAAGATGGAGGTCATCATGAAGATGAAGACGATGGACCATCGTCGATGGACCGGGTGCGGGACCCTTATCTTCAAGAGCTGCTTCTCAGCGTACGAGTAACGCAAGAGCTGCCGCCCGAGAGAAAGCCAAGATGGATCAAATGGAGGTAGACGCGGTTACTCCATTGTATGAAGGATGCAGGCCGGAGGATACCCGCCCGAAAGTAACGCTCATGGCACTCGGAGATGAAGGTAAAGCACAAAATGACCGACACATCCTTCAACGACAACATGTCATTCTGCGGCGAACGTCTTCCCAAAGGTAACACGTGTCCGACTAGTATCGAGGAGGCCAAGAAAATCGTGTGTCCTCTGGATTTACCGCATGTGAAATATCATGTGTGCTTGAACGATTGCATCATTTATCGGAACGAGCACGCGGAGTGTACCATATGTCCGGTGTGCGGCGTCAGGCGGTACAAGAAGGGGAAGAAAGCTCCTCGGAAGGTGGTGTGGTACTTTCCGATCACTCCTCGTCTGCAGCGGTATTTCGCGGATCCTAAGCAAGCAAAGCTAATGCGCTGGCACGCGGAGATGAGGAAGGGAGAAGATGACGCTGATGATCCGAAGAAAAAGAAAAAGGACAGGATGTTGAGACACCCTTCTGGATGCTAGCCGTGGAATGCGTTGAACCTCGAGTACCCGTAATTTGGGGACGATCCTAGGAACATAAGGCTGGGCGCGAGCACCGATGGAGTCAATCCGTTTGGCAGCCGTAGCAGCACGCATAGCACCTCGGCCCGTGTTTGTGTGGATGTACAACCTCCCCCCTGGTTGTGCATGAAGAGGAAGTACATTCAAATGAGTATGCTAATTGAAGGGCCGAAACAACCAGGGAACGACATCAATCAGTATATGGGGCTTCGAAAGAGGAGCTAGCCACGCTATGGGACACGCCTGCCAATACGTGGGACGCCGCCGCGGAAGAATATTTCCCTATGAGAGCCGCACTCGCTCACGACGGTGCACGACTTTCTCGGTTACGGATATGTCGCGGGGCAGGTGGTCCACGGATTCAATGCATGCGTCGGGTGCATGGACGACACAACGTACCGCCAGCTAGATAGAGATCCCGGGTCCTCGAAAACGGTGTTCATGGGACATCGAAGGTGGCTTCGCGACGAAGACCCATGGAGGAAACGCAAGGATCTGTTCGATGGTGAAGACGAACCCCAAAGACGGCCACGTACGAGAAGCGGCGAGCAAATAGACGAGCTATTGAAAAATTGGAAAGAGTGCCCACCGCCGGGAAAGAAGCGAAAGGCGCCAGAGCCGCTGCTTAAGGTATGGAAGACGAGGTCTGTTTTCTGGGACTTGCCGTACTGGAAGATCCTCCGTGTGCCTCACAGCCTTGATGTCATGCACATCACGAAGAACGTGTGCGAGAGTCTGCTTGGTACCCTCCTCAACATGCCGTAGAAGACCAAAGATGGGCCGAAAGCAAGGTACGACTTGCAATCAATTGGGATCGTGGAGGAGCTTCACGCGGGACGCCCTAATGATGATGATGATGATGATGACGATGACGATGATGAGGCGGAGGACACGCAAAGTCGTCGCAAGGGCAAAAAGGCCAAAAAGATTGAATATTACTGCCCCCGCGTGCTTCACTCTAAGTCGAAGGAGATCGAGCAGTTTTTCGACTGTCTCCTAGGAGTAAAACTTCCCTACGGGTACGCGGGGAAGATAAGCAGGTACCTAGACAAAGCGAAGCAGAGGTTCAGCGGGATGAAGTCTCACGACTATCACGTGCTGATGACGCAGATACTTCCGGCTGCAATCCGTGGGATCATGGACGCGCACGTCCGTGAAACGCTTTTTGGCCTATGCAACTTTTTCGACGTCATCTCTCGGAAGTCTGTTGGCGTGAGGCAACTTAGAAGGCCACAGGAAGAGATCGTGGTGATACTCGTGCGAGCTTGAGATGTACTTCCCGCCCGCCTTCTTCGACGTTATGGTGCATCTGCTGGTACATATCGTGGAGGATATCATCCAACTCGGGCCGACGTTCCTGCACAGCATGATGCCGTTCGAAAGGATGAATGGTGTCATCAAAGGGTACGTTCACAATAGGGCACGTCCGTACGAAAGCATAGCCAAGGGCTTTCTCGACCGAAGAGTGCATCTCCTTCTGCACGAGTTATCTAGAAATCGAGAACCCCGTTGGCCTGCCCGTAAACAGGCATCTCGGGAAGCTCGCTGGATGGGGTCACCGTGACGGTAGCCGCGAAATGCATGTCGACTTCAAGGGTCGAATCGCCGACTTTGAAAGAGCAAACCTAGTCGCGCTACAACACATAGACGTGGTCGATCCTTGGGTGGTAGAGCACAAAACCTTCATCGCAAAGACGTACAATGATCGGTGGCCAACGGAGGACTGGACGGAGATATAATCAAAGAGCACAACTCAACCTTCACGCGGTGGTTCAAGGACAAGATGCCGACGTACCCTATAGACGAGGATTCTTCGCGGAAGAAAACTCATCTTCGCCTTGTCACAGGGCGCCGAACACAACCTCGATGACATTTCGTGCGTACGATATCAACGGCTACACATTCTACACCGAGGAAAAGGACATGAAGAGCGATTATCAGAACTCCGGGGTAACGATGGAGTCCTACACCGGTGACGTCAAGCAGAGATACTACGGAAAGATCGAGGAGATCTGGGAGCTGAGCTACGCCGGAGAGAATGTGCCGATGTTCCGTGTCAGGTGGGCCAAGAACGTCGTAAAAGAAGACCGGCATTTCACCACCATGGTTATACCCGAAGCCAAATCCAAGACAGCGGGCGCAAAGGTCACCGCGAAATATGAGCCATGGGTACTAGCTTCCCAAGTGGACCAATGCTTCTTCATTACCGATCCGCAAAAGCCCAGCCGTGTTGTCGTGAGGAGAGGCAAAAGGAGCATCATCGGAATGGATGGAGCAGCCAACGAGCTAGACTTTGACCAGTACGGCGATCCGAAGATGGAAGATGACGACGACGATGATGAAGAACCATACACAACAAGAAGAAGCAGGACCACCCTACCTAAAGGCCGTCCATTCAAGAGAAGAAGTCTAGGAGTTCCGGGGCTAAATTATTCAACCGCGAGAAAGAAGGGCAAGAAGATTGTGAAAAGATAATTATGTATCATTTTCTTGTATGAATAATGGTTGTCATATTGTTAATCTACACATTGTACCAATCAAAATAGACATATAATTTATATTTTTGGATATTTTCTAGATTCTATAGTATTTTAAATATTCTATATAATTATAATTATTTATGCCTTTTATTTTGGTGTATTATGGTATTTATTACTGCTGGGTTAAATCATTTTAAAAAAAAGTTAAAAAATTGGGGCCGCCAGGGTTCGAACCTGGCCGGCCAGGGTAAACCAAACAGGGGACAGATAGCTAGCCATTGCGGTACGGTGCGGATCTTGTCAACGTACCGTTCTTTTTATTTTTGACCCTACGTAAAGTCATAGTGGCGCACCCCTAGTGGTGCGCCATTGCTAAGGGTCACTGTGGCGCACCACGAGCAGTGCGCCATTGCTTAGGAGGGTCAGGGGACTTAGCGGAAATTTCCCCTTTCTTCCCCCCGTCCCGACCAGATCCCACCTGTGCTCGTTCTGCCTCGCGACGCCGCCGTCCCTCGCGATCCTCTCCGACGACACCTCCCCGGTGACACGAGCGACCAGACCCCCCGCTACGCCCTCCTCTCCTCGCCACCCCAACGACGCCCTCCTCTCCTCGCCACCGGCGGCGGAGACCACGACATCAAGGTCCGCCATCCCTTCTCCCCCTTCCCCATCTGCCGACAGCCTCCGGCCTCCGGCCTCTCCTCGTCCGCCGCCGCCAACTGCTTTCGTTCTTTGAACTAATCTCGCGATCATCGGATTCTAGGGTTCGGCACGCACGCGGCGGGCTGCTGCGGCGAAGCGAAGGAGTCTCGGCCCGGTCAGCGGAATCGGCGGCGGCGCATCCTGTAGGAAGGTCAGGGGAAGAAGAAACAAGTAAGCTCCGCTTTTCCTCGCTCTGCTGTTTCATCCATAAGCGGATTCAATCTAGATTTCGTGATAAAATTGACTGCGTACAGAGGAAGACATAGCAGCGTAGTAGATGGCGTGTCCACGCTCAGATTGATGGGCAATCAGAGATCCTTTGGTCTTTCTTCAGTTATTATTTAGAGATTCCCCTCATGCCTGTACTGAAGCGGGGCATATTTGGATTGTGATTGTTATAGAGCCCATTGGGTGTAATTCTAGGAATATGTTGGTGCATTTGCTTCAATTAGGATGTCTATTTGCTTAATTTTTAAGGTTGTTGTTGCTGCTAGATAGGTTGCTGCTGCTAGATAGGTTGCTGTTGTTAGGTGCTGCTTGCTTGCTTGCTATGCTGCTGCTATGTGTTTTTCCCTAAGTGATGAAAGAGTGCAGTAATTCATACATGGATGTTTCTGTTCCTCAGCTTGAACTCCATAGTACCATGAACAAGTTTGTTGTGGTGTAAAGTGAATACTTTGCTAGCTCCCTGACATGGTTTGCTTGCTGGCAGTGTGCAAAGTGTTGATATGCATACTTTAAACATATATGCTGCTTATACATGGTTACTTTATTTGATGGCTGGCTATGTGCTTGCTAGGTTCATTTGTAGAGAGTGAGAGAGCAGAGTTATTGTAACAAGTGTAATTTTTTTGGGTTGCTTGCTATGTGCTTGCTAGGTTCATTTGTTGCTCTCTGGGGTTCATTTGTTAGTTGTTTGATTGGTTTGTGTGTGTGTGTGGTGGTGGTGCAGAGATTGCTGCAGCGACATCCATCGTCACGCGCACCTTGGAGCAGCAGCTGGAGAAGCACGTTGTGCCACCCTCGACCGCTGAAGCCGCCGCAGAAGACCGCCTCCGCACTTGCACATAGGTAGCCCCCGATGCCGCTCCTCCTCCTCTATTGATGCTGCTTGCTAGTGCTACCTAGGCTGCTGCTACAAAGTGTTTTAACACTGTAATTGATTCATTTGCTCCATGTCTTTGCAAAATGATGTTGTAATTGGTTATCTCAACAATGATGCTGACAGCCATTTTATATGTCAAAAGATATCTGCTTGTGGCTGCTGTTGGTTGGCTGGTAGGTGCTTCTGCTAGCATATTAGTGATAGGTGCCGCTGCTACATATAGTAGATGTACATGTAGTTCCTGCTGTTAATGAGAATGCCATTAATTCACCATCAGGTTAACTCTGGCAACATTTGCAACATTTGCAAGGCTGCTAGGCTGTTGTAGCTCTTTTATTTTTATAGTTCAAAGCTTACTGACTTTTTATTTTGAACATTTGCAAGGCTGAGACTTGGAGCAGGAGCAGGAGAAGCACACCGTGTTGCCCTCGATCGCTAACGCCGCCGCGAGAAGACCGCCGCCGCATCCTCCAAGGTAGCCCTCGATGCTCGATGGTGCTTGCTGTCGCTAGCTTGTTGCTTGCTTCGCTTGTTAGCTGCCGCTTCTTGCTTGCCGCTGCTTGCTTGCTTGCCTGCTTGCTAGCCGCTCGCCGCTTGTCTGCTTGCTAGCTGCTCGCTTGCTTGCTATCGCTTGCTAGTCTGCTAACGCGATGTTGCTCGCTAGCCGCTCGCTTGCTAGCCGATGCATGCATATACCTAGCCGATGCATGCTCGTTGAGTGCTCACTGGTGGAGGATCAACTCGTATATGTGCCATGGTGTATATGGAGGAACAATTGTATATGTGCCATGGTGCTCAGCTGGTGGATTGTTTTCCTGGTGTATTTGTGTCATATTCTTGTGCAGGGATCGACGAGTTGTCCATTATCGCCGAAATGTTGATTCATTTCCGTTTCGGCGAAAATGGGGCACTCATATGTCCATAAATTAGCATAGGTCATGCCCAATTTTTCCGTGAAATCTTGCGCTAATTTTATGCATTTTTTCCTACTTAGTTCGAACATGGCCAACAACGAAGAGGCCGGCGGCAGCGGCAGCAAGCCGTTCCGGATGCTAACCGATGAAATGGAGGTGATGGAGTCACAACCTCGCCGCGACGACGGCGAGGATGATGGCACCGATCCGAGTACCGAGCGGACGATGCCGCCGAGGATGACACCACCGATGGTGCCGCCGAGGATGACACCACGGATGGTGCCGCCGAGGATGACACCGGCGCACCGAAGAAGCTACGGAGGGAGCGTGCCGCCCGAATGTGCTCAGCACAGTGAAGCGTGCATTCACCGAAGTGAACGCCGTGGGCATCCAACGGCGCCCCCGATTTAGTCAAAGGGTACTCGCCCAACTCGGGTGCATCCTCCGGAGCACGGTCTCGATCAACACCGAGAACCTCGGGCATCCCGACCGAGCGAATTTGCGCACCCTCCTCTTCAAGAAGCTGCACGAACGATACGAGTTCCCGTGGACTGCTCAGAAAAGCGTCTCATGCGGAACAAAGTGCACAATGCCGCCCTCACGAAGATGAGCACCTCCCTCGCTAGTTGGAGGAACCGAGTGAAGAAAATGATTAATAGTGGTGCGAGTTACGACAAGATCAAGGAGTCAAATCCCTCGATCACCGAGCAAGACTACGCTGATTTCAAGATCAAGTGCGAGAGCGAGTCAACGTCGGATTCTAGTCAGTGGGGGAAGGACATGCGAAAACTGAACTTAGGCACCCATAAACTTGGTCCTGGCGGTTTTAGGGCGGCGCAACCGAAATGGGATGCCGCGGATGAGGAGCGTGTGAAGAACGGCCTCGAGCCCCTCTTCTCGCAATACAAAAACAAGCAAACCAGGAACTTTCTCCCGGCCCGGTACCGTATTGACCCGAAAACAAAGGAGCTCACCACCACTCCGGAGGTGAAGCAGTTTGAGGCTCTTCTGGTAAGGAATGCACCCGCTTAATTAGCGCCTTTATGTTTGCATTCTTATTGATGAATCCAAATTTCTAAATGGTTCATGCATGTTCCTCCCGTAGGCTAAGGAGATCGCTGCGGAAAGTGAAAAGGAAGCTAGTAGCGGCGCGGGGTCCACGAGCTCCTCGCAGAGTGTGCCCCTTGGGACAACCCTTTAAATAGGGCGTTGAATGCCCACAAGAAGAGGGATCCATTGAGTAAGCCGACGTCGGCTGGTCGTGTGGTCGGCGAAGGATGCTCTATGAAATGGTCAGAATACTATAAGTCGGGAAAAAAGGAGAAAAAGGCCACCATCGATGAGAAGGAGGTCGCACATCTCAAGGCACAAGTTGCGCAGATCCCGACATTGGTCGAGGAGCAAGTGCGGCAACAAGTGCAACAAATCGTGGAGACCCAACGGAGGACGCAACGACAGCAAGTGGAGGACCAAGTGGGCACGACGCTTAGCTCCATCATCCCTACCTTGGTTGCCGGTCTTGACCAGCGTGGTATAGGGGAGGAAAAAGGGGCCTCCCCGGTTCCCGGTTCCACGGGCAGCAACTCCCACAACGTGGAGCCATCGGTGAGTCCGCAGGCGGCAACAATGGTGTCTCCGGCGGCGCCAACATTGGTGGCTCCGGCGGCGCCAACCTTGGTGGCTCCGAGCGGCGCCAACCTTGGTGTCTCCCGCGCCGCCAACGTTGGTGTCTCCCGCGGCGCCATTACTTCAGCTCAATGCACCCGTCGCTGCGGATAATACGCCGCCCGGCACCGCGCCAACAAGCGGCCACTCCATCAGTTGCACGCCCGCCGCCGGCGGTGCCTCGACCTTAGCCGAGCTGGACGCCATCACGGTAACCAACCCTCGGCCAATGACTTCCATATCCTTGCCTTTGACTAGCTAGCCATCCCTAACGCCCTACATGTTTTCCGCAGAGCTCCGTGATACGTCTCCAACGTATCGATAATTTCTTATGTTCCATGCTACTTTATTGATGATACCTACATGTTTTATGCACATTATATGTCATATTTATGCATTTTCTGGAACTAACCTATTAACAAGATGCCGAAGAGCCGCTTGTCGTTTTCGCTGTTTTTGGTTTCAGAAATCCTAGTAAAGAAATATTCTCGGAATTGGACGAAACTTTCGCCCGGGGTCCTATTTTTGCACGAAGCTTCCGGAAGACCGAAGACCTAACGAAGTGGGGCCACGAGGCAGCCGGGGGGTGGCCGGCGCGGCCCGGGCCCTGGCCGCGCCGACCTATCCCCTGGGCCCCTCGTGTGGCCCCTCGCGTTGACCCTCCGCCTACTTAAAGCTTCCGTCGCGAAAACCCCAGTACGGAGAGCCACGATACGGAAAACCTTACAGAGACGCCGCCGCCGCGAATCCCATCTCGGGGGATTCTGGAGATCGCCTCCGGCACCCTGCCGGAGAGGGGATTCATCTCCCGGAGGACTCTACACCGCCATGGTCGCCTCCGGAGTGATGAGTGAGTAGTTCACCCTCGGACCATGGGTCCATAGCGTAGCTAGATGGTCGTCTTCTCCTTGTTGTGCTTCATTGTTAGATCTTGTGAGCTGCCTAACATGATCAAGATCATCTATATGTAATTCTATATGTTGTGTTTGTCGGGATCCGATGGATAGTGAGTACTATGATTATGGTGATTATCAATCTATTGTTCATGTGTTGTTTATGATCTTGCATGCTCTCCGTTACTAGTAGAGGCTCGGCCAAGTTTTTACTCTTAACTCCAAGAGGGAGTATTTATGCTCGATAGTGGGTTCATGCCTCGCATTTACACCGGGACAAGTGATGTAAAGTTCTAAGGTTGTGTTGTGCTCGTTGCCACTAGGGATAAAACATTGATGCTATGTCTAAGGATGTAGTTGTTGATTACATTACGCACCATACTTAATGCAATTGTCTCGTTGCTTTGCAACTTAATACCGGAGGGGGTTCGGACGATAACCCGAAGGTGGACTTTTTAGGCATAGATGCGCTTGGATGGCGGTCTATGTACTTTGTCGTAATGCCCAATTAAATCTCACTATATTTACCATGTCATGTATATGCATTGTTATGCCTTTCTCTATTTGTTAATTGCCCGACCGTAATTTGTTCACCCAACATGCTTTTATCTTATGGGAGAGACACCTCTAGTGAACTGTGGACCCCGGTCCTATTCTTTACATAGCATACAATCTACTTGTTTTACTCGTTTTCTTTGCAAACATCTTCCACTCGATACGTTTAATCCTTTGTTACAGACAAGCCGGTGAGATTGACAACCTCACTCTGTTTCGTTGGGGCAAAGTACTTTGGTTGTGTTGTGCAGGTTCCTAGTTGGCGCCGGAATCCCTGGTGTTGCGCCGCATCACATTTCGCGACCATCAACCTTCAACGTGCTTCTTGGCTCCTACCGGTTCGATTAAACCTTGGTTTCTTTCCGAGGGAAAACTTGCTACCGTGCGCATCATACCTTCCTCTTGGGGTTCCCAACGAACGTGTGAGTTACACGCCATCAAGCATAATTTTCTGGCGCCGTTGCCGGGGAGATCAAGACACGCTGCAAGGGGAGTCTCCACTTCTCAATCTCTTTACTTTGTTTTTGTCTTGCTTTATTTTATTTACTACTTTGTTTGCTGCACTAAATCAAAAACACAAAAAAATTAGTTACTTGCATTTAATTTATTTTGTTATCATGTCTAGTCCTGTACTTGTTTTTATTTTCACTAGTTAGGCATAATGGAAAACAACAAAAATATGAGAGATCTTTATGAACTTTATCTTGAATTAGTACATGATGTGTTTGAAGAAAGAATTAAGAAACCCATGGAACTTTATATGCATGCTAATGGGAATGTTATTACTATGAATGCTTTGAACACCATTGTTGCTAATGCTATGGAAAATTCTAAGCTTGGGGAAGCTGGTTTTGATGAGCATGATATTTTTAGTCCCCCAAGCATTGAGGAGAAAATTTACTTTGATGATACTATGCCTCCTATATTTGATGATGAGAATAATAATGATAGCTACTTTGTTGAATTTGCTCCCACTACAACTAATAAAATTGATTATGCCTATGTGGAGAGTAATAATTTTATGCATGAGACTCATGATAAGAATGCTTTATGTGATAGTTATATTGTTGAGTTTGCTCATGATGCTACTGAAAGTTATTATGAGAGAGGAAAATATGGTTGTAAAAATTTTCATGTTACTAAAACACCTCTCTATGTGCTGAAATTTTTGAAGCTACACTTGTTTTATCTTCCTATGCTTGTTACTTTGCTCTTCATGAACTTGTTTATTTACAAGATTCTTTTTCATAGGAAGCATGTTAGACTTAAATGTGTTTTGAATTTGCCTCTTGATGCTCTCTTTTTCTTCAAATATTATTTCTTGCGAGTGCATCATTAAAACTGCTGAGCCCATCTTAATGGCGATAAAGAAAGAACTTCTTGGGAGATAACCCATGTGTTTATTTTACTACAGCAATTTTTGTTTTGTTGAGTCTTGGAAGTTGTTTACTACTGTAGCAACCTCTCCTTATCATGTTTTTGTGCCAAGTAAAGTTTCTATGTCAAAGTTGATGTTATATTTGGGATTACTGCGCAGAAACAGCATTGCTGTCTGTCACGAATCTGGGCACAGTTCCCTGTAGAAAATTCGAAAAAATCTGCCAATTTACGAGCGTGATCCTCAGATATGTACGCAACTTTCATTAGTTTTGAGTTTTTCCATTTGAGCAAGTCTGGTGCCATCTTTAAATTCGTCTTTACGGACTGTTCTGTTTTTGACAGATTCTGCCTTTTATTTCGCATTGCCTCTTTTGCTATATTGGATTTATTTCTTTGATCCACTAATGTCCAGTAGCATTATGCAATGTCCAGAAGTGAAAATAATGATTGTGTCACCTCTGAATGAGTGAATTATTAATTGTACACTAACCCTCTAATGAGTTTGCTTGAAGTTTGGTGTGAAGGAAGTTTTCAAGGGTCAAGAGAGGAATATGATATACTATGATCAAGAGGAGTGAAAGCTCTAAGCTTGGGGATGCCCCCGTGGTTCACCCCTGCATATTTTAAGAAGACTCAAGCTGTCTAAGCTTGGGGATGCCCAAGGCATCCCCTTCTTCATCGACAACATCATCGGTTCCTCCCCGAAACTATATTTTTATTCAATCACATCTTGTATTCTTTGCTTGGAGCGTCGGTTTGTTTTCGTTTTTGTTTTTGTTTGAATAAGATGGATCCTAGCATTCACTTTGTGGGAGAGAGACACGCTCCGTTGTTGCGTATGGACACATGTGTCCTTAGGCTTTACTCATAATGTTCATGGCGAAGTTTCTTCTTCGTTAAATTGTTATATGGTTGGAATTGGAAAATGCTACATGTAGTAATTCTAAAATGTCTTGGATAATGTGATACTTGGTAATTGTTGTGCTCATGATTAAGCTCTTGCATCATATGCTTTGCACCCATTAATGAAGAAATACATAGAGCTTGTTAAAATTTGATTTGCATATTTGGTTTCTCTAAGGTCTAGATAATATCTAGTATTGAGTTTTGAACAACAAGGAAGACGGTGTAGAGTCTTATAATGTTTACAATATGTCTTTTATGTGAGTTTTGCTGCACTTGTTCATCCTTGAGTTTGCTTCAAATAAACCTTGCTAGCCTAAACCTTGTATCGAGAGGGAATACTTCTCATGCATCCAAAATCCTTGAGCCAACTACTATGCCATTTGTGTCCACCATACCTACCTACTACATGGTATTTCTCCGCCATTCCAAAGTAAATTGCTTGAGTGCTACCTTTAAAATTCCATCATTCACCTATGCAATATATAGCTCATGGGACAAAATAGCCTTAAAAACTATCGTAGTATTGAATATGTACTTATGCACTTTATATTTTATTAAGTTGCTTGTTGCGCGATAACCATGCTTCGGGGAACGCCATCAACTATTGTTGAATATCATGTGAGTTGCTATGCATGTCCGTCTTGTCTGAAGGTCTATCATTTGAGTGGTTGGAGCATGCAAAATTGTTAGAGAAGAACATTGGGCCGCTAACTAAAGCCATGAACCATGGTGGAAGTTTCAGTTTTGGACATATATCCTCAATCTCATATGAGAATAATAACTTTGCTACATGCTTATGCATTTAAGAGGAGTCCATTATCTCGTTGTCCATGTTGTCCCGGTATGGATGTCTAAGTTGAGAATAATCAAAAGCGAGAAATCCGAAATGCGAGCTTTCTCCTTAGACCTTTGTACAGGCGGCATGGAGGTACCCCTTTGTGACACTTGGTTGAAACATGGCATGCGAAGATCCGGTAGTCCAAGTTAAGTAGGACGAGGTGCGGGCACTATTAGTATACTATGCATGAGGCTTGCAACTTGTAAGATATAATTTTCATAACTCATATGCTTTATTACTACCGTTGACAAAATTGTTTCATGTTTTCAAAATAAAAGCTCTAGCACAAATACAAGCAATCGATGCTTTCCTCGTTGAAGGACCATTCTTTTACTTTTATTGTTGAGTCAGCTTTACCTATCTCCTTCCACCTTAAGAAGCAAATACTTGTGTGAACTGTGCATTGATTCCTACATATTTGCATATTGCACTTGTTATATTACTTTATGTTGACAATTATCCATGAGATATACATGTTACAAGTTGAAAGCAACCGCTGAAACTTAATCTTCCTATGTGTTGCTTCAACACCTTTACTTTGATTTATTGCTTTATGAGTTAACTCTTATGCAAGACTTATTGATGCTTGTCTTGAAGTACTATTCATGAAAAGTCTTTGTCATATGATTCACTTGTTTACTCATGTCATTACCTTTGCTTTGATCGCTGCATTCATTACATATGTTTACAAATAGTATGATCAAGATTATGATGGCATGTCACTTCGAAATTATCTTTGTTATCGTTTTACCCGCTCGGGACGAGCGTAACTAAGCTTAGGGATGCCGATACGTCTCCAACGTATCGATAATTTCTTATGTTCCATGCTACTTTATTGATGATACCTACATGTTTTATGCACATTATATGTCATATTTATGCATTTTCCGGAACTAACCTATTAACAAGATGCCGAAGAGCCAGCTGTCGTTTTCCGCTGTTTTTGGTTTCAGAAATCCTAGTAAAGAAATATTCTCGGAATTGGACGAAACTTTCGCCTGTGGTCCTATTTTTGCACGAAGCTTCCGTAAGACCGAAGACCTAACGAAGTGGGGCCACGAGGCAGCCAGGGGGTGGCCGGCGCGGCCCGGGCCCCGGCCGCGCCGACCTATCCCCCGGGCCCTCGTGTGGCCCCTCGCGTTGACCCTCCGCCTACTTAAAGCTTCCGTCGCGAAAACCCCAGCACGGAGAGCCACGATACGGAAAACCTTACGCAGACGCCGCCGCCGCGAATCCCATCTCGGGGGATTCGGAGATCGCTCTCCGGCACCCTGCCGGAGAGGGGATTCATCTCCCGGAGGACTCTACACCGCCATGGTCGCCTCCGGAGTGATGAGTGAGTAGTTCACCCCTGGACCATGGGTCCATAGCAGTAGCTAGATGGTCGTCTTCTCCTTGTTGTGCTTCATTGTTAGATCTTGTGAGCTGCCTAACATGATCAAGATCATCTATATGTAATTCTATATGTTGTGTTTGTCGGGATCCGATGGATAGTGAGTACTATGATTATGGTGATTATCAATCTATTGTTCATGTGTTGTTTATGATCTTGCATGCTCTCCGTTACTAGTAGAGGCTCGGCCAAGTTTTTACTCTTAACTCCAAGAGGGAGTATTTATGCTCGATAGTGGGTTCATGCCTCGCATTTACACTCGGGACAATGGATGTAAAGTTCTAAGGTTGTGTTGTGCTCGTTGCCACTAGGGATAAAACATTGATGCTATGTCTAAGGATGTAGTTGTTGATTACATTACGCACCATACTTAATGCAATTGTCTCGTTGCTTTGCAACTTAATACCGGAGGGGGTTCGGACGATAACCTCGAAGGTGGACTTTTTAGGCATAGATGCAGCTTGGATGGCGGTCTATGTACTTTGTCGTAATGCCCAATTAAATCTCACTATATTTACCATGTCATGTATATGCATTGTTATGCCTTTCTCTATTTGTTAATTGCCCGACCGTAATTTGTTCACCCAACATGCTTTTATCTTATGGGAGAGACACCTCTAGTGAACTCGTGGACCCCGGTCCTATTCTTTACATAGCATACAATCTACTTGTTTTACTCGTTTTCTTTGCAAACATCTTCCACTCGATACGTTTAATCCTTTGTTACAGACAAGCTTAGGTGAGATTGACAACCTCACTGTTTCGTTGGGGCAAAGTACTTTGGTTGTGTTGTGCAGGTTCCTAGTTGGCGCCGAATCCTCGGTGTTGCGCCGCATCACATTTCGCGACCATCAACCTTCAACGTGCTTCTTGGCTCCTACTGGTTCGATTAAACCTTGGTTTCTTTCTGAGGGAAAACTTGCTACTGTGCGCATCATACCTTCCTCTTGGGGTTCCCAACGAACGTGTGAGTTACACGCCATCACTCCGCCGTCGACGTCCCATGCACTCTCCTGCACTTTGTGAACGGCGAGTTGATCGATGTTGCCAAGGCCAAAATCGTTCAACCGAGCAACCGCCAGTTACACGGTAGACCCATGCAACCCGACGTGTATAGGATTCAACCGGTTCGGGTGCTTAGCGGCTACGACGACGTGGTACCTCCCTTTCAACCCCATGGTGCCGACGAAGATGAGGTCCTTACCCTCCAGCATTGCTTCAATTGGTCCATGGTTTGGCCAAAGAGCCAGATTCGTTTGGGGGCGAGGGGCACCACCCCACAGACAACACCCCCAGCCCTGCCGGCGCCAAGCCATGGCAAGACCACCCCAACGGTGCCGCCATCAACTGATGAGGACATGCAGATGGCACAGGATGAGGACATGCAGATGGCACAGGATCCGAACGATGGTCCGTACGAGGACAGTACGTTTGCCAACCTTGACTGCAACTTCGATTTTGGGGTGGACTACGATCTCAGTAGCCAACCCTCTCAAGCCGCCGCCGAGGGAAAACCTATTGCAACAAGCGGCGCCTATTCGGCTCTCGGGGAGACGCCTCCAGCTGCCGACTTCACCGAGACTCAGCCGAAAGCCGGGTGAGAAGTGTTATCGGTCCTAACACATCGAAGAAGGCTTGCGCAGAGGAGAATGCAGTCCCAAGAAATACGAAGCCGAAGGGACGGAAAAGAAAGAAGAAGGACGACAAGTCCGCTGACCCAGCCGGCACCTATCCGTGCTCGTGGACGGGCCACCACACCAGTGCTCAAGAATATCGAGGCGAGGGTGCATGTGTCGGGTGAGCGGATGCTAATTAAAAGATTGTACGATGCTGCACCCGGTCCTATGCGATCTCTCGGTTGACGGTATTAAGTTTATGGAGGAGCGGCGTATCAGGGAGAAAGATCATGGATACCCGGTGTATATTGCCAAGGTGACCTCGGGACATGGCTTTGTCGATAGTGACTTCGCGGCGAAGATCTTCCTGCGGTATGATGACATCTTCGCCATGTTGAACAGTTATCCGCTGCACTACACCTTCATTCGCCTATACTCGCTCAGCAAGGCGATGCGGATCATTAGAGACAACACCCCGGGCATCGCGATAGCCGACCCCTTCTACATGTGTGCCGTCCACTTGGCCACCGCCGGAGACCGGGCAGTCGCGAGTGAATACCTCAAGGGCTTCTTTCTAGTGAACCAGAATAAGTATAACCTCCTCCTGCCTGTATTTCCCGAGTAAGTCACCCCCCTCACCGTACCGGTCTTAACTCGTGATTATTCTAGATTTCAATCGTCCTGTTCTTAAACATTATGTGTTCTACGCAGAGACAATACCTGCACACTCATCTCCGTAACCCCGAGACATTCCATGGCCACATACTTAGATGCGGACGGTAAGTCAAGCACGGACTACACGAATGTCAAGGCCGTACTTGATGATGCTCTCAATGGCTACGTCAAAGCGAAAGGCCACATGGAGAGGCCAAATGTTAGGTACGGGAAGCATGTGTTCAAGCACCAAACAAAGTTCCCCCGCGTCAAGAAGCCGCCTTCTAGTACGAAGGATGCCTACTACGCCCTCTATCACATGAATAAGTTCATACGGGACCAAGCAGCAGCTTACGCTACCCGAGCATCTCGTAGACCGGGCCAACAAATTGGCGCGGTCCCCGACGACGGCATCAAGCAAGACTTCTTCCGCATCCAAACAGAGTTTTGTGAAATCATCCATCAAGATGTCATTAGAAGCGCGGGGAGTTCTACGCCGGCTATCGGCCGTCAAACGAGTGATATAGACACGATGCTCCAAATGCGGGGTGACGACTACCGCTCATGGATGTGCTTGAAGAAAGGCGGCGGTTTTATCCACGCTCCGAGTGGAAAGTCTTGATGTGCGAGCCTAGTTATGTAGTTGTGTGAACTAAAGACGTGATTGTGTTGTAATAAACTTTATCCAGCACTTTACTTGCTATTAATTACTAGTTCGGCTATGTTTGTGAACTTATATATATGGCTCTGTCGTTTTCCGCACTTGATTTGGTCGTTAATTTTGTTTGCATATGCCGATGATTAGAATGGTTGGTCATCCGTACACTTGGGGATGGCGTGAGCGAGCCTCGGTGTGATGGCACAAATATCCATGTCTTGTGCATCCTACCTGGTCTCGCTCACTCCATCCCTAAATGTTAATATTTTTTTTGACCGACAAAGTATGAGGCATTCCATTTAGTTCATACTAGCTACTTATCTTCTTATTTGAGTTGGCACTTCTTAATTGCATTGGCCGATGATTAGAATGGTTGGTCACTTGTACACTCCGGGTGTCGCTAGTGAGCCCGGTGTGATGGCACAAATATCAATCTCTTGTGCATCCTACCCGGCCTCGCTAACGCCATCCCGGGATGTTCATATTTGTTTCGACCGACAAAGTATGAGGCCCTTGTCATTCTTCCATTTGCTTTCGCACCATTGGCCGATGATTAGAATGTTTGGTCACCTATACGCCGCAATATACTTTGTAGACGGGCCCCCCTTTCCCCGGCCGCCGTTCGTTGAACGAGTCCTTGACGAGACAACAACGCCGACATGTCTCTTCGGCGCAGCAACCACGCCGGTCCAGCCGTCTCCCTTGTGGCCGTGTCTAATGGGCTCGCGCTTTTCTCCATGGCCGGACCACGATTGGACTCACCGGGAAATCGATAATCGCCATCACCACTATCGTCGAGTCCACAGTGTAGAGTACTTTGCGGCAGATGCCGCTTTTCTTCTCTCGCCGTCCAGGTGAACGAGTCCTTGATGCAAAGACCGTGCCGGCCTCCGGGCAGGCCGGCACGGTCTTTGCATCAAAGACTCGTTCACCGCACGCAAGGGAAGAAAAGTGGCATCCGCCGCAAACCGCTATGCTCCCGTGGAGTCCGGCGATAGTGTTGATGGCGATTATCATTATTCCCCCGGTGAGTCCAATCGTGGTCCGGCCATGCGAAGAGCGCAGGAGACGCGGCCACAAGGGACGCGGGCTGGGTCTGCCGTGGTTCTCGCGCCGGAGAGGCGGATCAGCGTTGTTGTGTCGTTAAGGACCCGTTCACCGAACGGCGGCCGGGGAAAGGGGCCCTTCGCAAAGTATACTCGCGGTGTATACTGCAACTATGGTTTCGACCATAGTATTTGTGTTGACCAATAATGTATGAGGCACTTATTTCATTTTGTCATTCCATTTGCTTTGAGATTTTCAAAATGCCGATGATTATAATGGTTGGTCAACTCTCTGGGGAGGGGCAAGTGAACCTGGTGCGATGACACAAGTATCAATCTCTTGTGCATCCTACTTGGTTTCACTTACCCCTTCGCGGAATGTTAATATTTGTTCCGACCAACAATGTATGAGGCATATGCTATTTAGTTGATACCACTTGGCTCTTTCTTCCATTTTAGTGCCGATGATTAGAATGTTCGGTCAATCTGTACACTCCGGGGTGTCGCTAGTGAGCCTGGTGTGATGACACAAATATCAATCTCTTGTGCATCCTACCTGGCCTCACTAACGCCATCCCGGGATGTTCATATTTGTTTCGACCAACAATGTATGAGGCCCTTGTCATTTCATTTGCTTTGGTATCTCAAAATGCCGATGATTAGAATGTTTGGTCACCTATACACTTGGGGGAGGGGTCGGTGAACTCCGGTGCAATGACACAAGTATCAATCTCTTGTGCATCCTACTTGGTTTCACCGACCCCTTCCCTAAATGTTAATATTTGTTCCGACCAACAATGTATGAGGCATGCCTTTTAGTTCATACTACTTGGATCGTTTTTGAGTTTGCTCTTATTCGTTGCAAACATCTATGAGCGTGAACTAATGTTTCTTTGGCTTGTTCATATATGTGCAGATATGACGTGGTATGTCGTGTATAAGGGCAAGGTCCCCGGAGTCTACAACGACTGGGAGGAGTGTAGGAGACAGGTTCACCGTTTTAGCGGTAACAGCCTACAAAGGGTACACCACTAGAGCGGAGGCCGAAGATAGATACGCACGCTATTTGGCGGGAGAGAGGAGGGAGCGGAGGAGGAACCGGATGAAGACCACTATCATCGGGATGGTGCTAGTAGTGACTCTAGCTCTCTTCTATGTGATTGTACTTTAGATGATCGATCTTGTGTAACCACTAGCTCATTTGCGACTTTGTAACCCCGTAACTTGCATTGTAACCTCGTAACTTCTCTAATGTGAATTCTTGTGAATCATGTGGGGCTAATGTGAAGAACTATGTATGGATAAGTTGTGCTGTTGTTTATATGTGTTATATATCCTGTATTGTGCTATTGTATCGTTGTTTATATCGTACCCGTATAAATACTGCCACAGATAAAAAAAAATCGAAATCGTAGCAGTGGCGCACTAGTGGCCCATCAGTGGCGCACGTCCACTAAGTAGCAGTGGCGCACTGCGCTAGATCCAGTGGCGCACTGCCACTAAGTAGCAGTGGCGCACTGCGCTAGATCCAGTGGCGCACTGCCCTGTGATCCCCTCCGAGAATAGCAGTGGCGCACCAGTAATCTCAGCAGTGGCGCACGTCCTGGAGATAGCAGTAGCGCACGTCTACACGCAGCAGTGGCGCACCACCTCGCTGAAACAGTGGCGTACGCAAAACGGTAGCAGTGGCGCACCTCATCTAGACAATGGTGGCGCACTGCCTCTGACCAACAGTGGCGCACCACTTTGGAGTAATAGTGGCGCACTGCTGGACATGTCAATGGCGCACCACGCAGTGCGCCACTGTTATCAAGGCTAGTAGTGGCGCACCCCTAGTGCGCCACTACTAAGAGTTAGCAGTGGCGTGATAACAGTGGCGCACCACTAGTGCGCCACTGAAGGCTATATGTGGTGCGCCACTGATTGCCTTTTTCCTAGTAGTGGTGGGGATTGTAGATCTAGATCTCCTCTCTCAAATCCTCAAGAATGGGCAAGAATCATGGGGGGAATCAAGAGAGGAAGCAAGTTCTTTCAAGAGCAACAATGGAGGTGAAGAAAGGGGAAGAACTGACTTGCTCAAGGTGGAAGAAGAGCTATTTATAGCAAAGGGGGCAAAATAACCGTTGGGGGAAAAGGCAGAAAAACACACAGTGAAAAACGCCCAGAAAATCGGCCCAGCCGGCCAGGCCGGTCAGCAGCCCGGTCGGGCCGGCCCACCAGCCGGGCGGGCAAGATAGCGCTCAGGGCGGCGGGCGAGCAAGGGGCGCGCGGGGCGAGCGGCCCAGCTTGGGCGAAGCAGCGCGCGGGCGAGCAGGCCGCGTGGGCGGCGGCGGCCCAGTAGCGCGCGAGCAGCCAGGAGGGCAGGCCGCGCGGGCGGCGGCGGCCCAGTAGCGCGCGGTGGTGAGGCGGCCCACTTGGCGTTTCGGCCGGACTGGGGGCAGCGCCGGGCAGGCCGGTCATGGACCGGACCTGCGACCGGACTTGGGCCAAAAGGTCCCTGGATCCCGGCCGGATGGCACCGGTGCCAGGGCCGGTCTTCGACCGGGTGGGACGGCGGCTGGGCCGGTCCGGCCGGCTGCCCCATTCCCCTTTTTTCTTTTATTCTTTTCTCCTTTTTCCTTTTATCTGTTTCTTTAATAACTTTTGCTCCCGAACCCCGAATGACATGAAACCAATTTTGTTGGAAAGATAACGACGAATAGAACCCCGACAAGAAACGGTGTTTTTAGAGAGGGAGTCTCCCAATATGAAGACTCCTCACAGGATATTTTTAGATGTTTTTAGAGAGGGAGTCTCCCACCGTCAAGAAACGGTGAAGACGTCCAAACTCGAAAACGCAATAGAAGATGCATGCGAATTCCGTTTTCGATGAACTTGGGCTTGTTGTAAAGCTAGCAACAAGCTCAAGAACCTCACACAGAGAAACACCAAGAAGCAATAAGTATATGCAAAGTATGCAAAGGGTTGAGCTCCCTAAGACGATGTGATTAAGTTACCCAACCGAAAGCCCCTCTTAATAGTGCGGCTATCTATCCTATAATTCGGTCTCCCATCAACCACCTTGAGACCGGTAAAAGGAAAACCTATCAAGGTCATACCTGTGCCTTGCGCATCCCGCTTGATCTTGATGATAACTCTTCAAGCTCTACTCAAGCCGGAATGCCTTACTTGATCATCGTTGCTTCGTGAAGACTCGCAAATGCTCCCCCATACACAATGATGGGAAAGCTCCATTGATACACATCTTCATATGTCCAATGTCACCAAATGGATGGCAAGCATCAAGCATGTGATCCACTTGAGATGCTCATCTTGAACTTGCACGACTCAACCTTGTATCTTCTAACCGATGATCTTGATGCCAATACACAAGGTATATCTTTATCTTCATGGCATCCATACTTGAATCCAACATATGGAGTACAAGTAGTACCTATGGAATATTCCTTCATATAAACTCAATGAAAACATTAGTCCATAGGGGTTGTCATTAATTACCAAAACCACACATAGGGGCAATATACCCTTACAGTCATTAACGTCGCTAGACCAAAGGTAGGCGACGGGGTTTTAGCCTTCCGTGCCGCTGACGGGTCGGCCCCGCGTCGGTTGGCCTCGCTTTTCTTTGTGTCCGGCGTCCCCGGAGCGTCCCCTGTGGGACGGGGACGGGCTCGGGGCGCCGGACACCGTATCGGGCCGCGCCGGACAAAAATGGGCTTTGGGGGACGCGGCTGGATCGCTTTTTTTGTCCGGCGCGCCCCAAATCCCTTTGGGGGACGCGACTGGAGATGCTCTTAGTCCCGGTTCGCAAAGGGCATTAATCCCGGTTGCGCAACCGGGACTAATTATGCGCGACTAAAGGCCCCCTCTTTAGTCCCGGTAATTATGCGTGACTAAAAGCCCCCCTTTTGTCCTGGTTGCTTACGAACCTGGACTAAAGGTCCGTCCACGCGGATTCTGTGCGTCGGGCGAAAATATCTCAATTTTTCAAAAAAAATTCCACTCTATTTTTTTCTATTTTTTCAGAATTTCTATCATTTCAGTTATTTGCATAGTTTAGTCTCTATCTCTAACTACATTTATCTCTAGTTAAATTACTTTACTCGTGGTCAAACTTCCCCCGCTCGGTCACCCATCCTCCAACTACTCTAGCACTAGCACGTTTAACTTCCGAGTTCCATCCCGTCCCGGATCCAAGTGCTTCGCGCGCATGTATGTGATACTAGTATCATATCAATCCTATTAACATGTTGGTCGATGTCACATTTCTTTATTGTTTGAATTTTAAATAATTATTTTAATAAACAGTAGTAATGATGTAATAATAATCTTGAATAAATAAATAAACATTAACTTTTTAATTTGTATTATTTTTAATTTTTTTAATTAATTAATATTTTTTTTGCCAAACCAAAAACCTAAAAATTTGAAAATCTAAAAAATGGGTAAAAATGATAGTAATCTTTATGCATGATGCAATTTAAATAATTAATTTTTAAAAAAATAAAAAATAAAAAATCCTGAATTTATAGCAAAAACTAAAATCTTCCTGCTTTCGTATTTTCGTTTGGAATTTTGTGAATCTAAAATTTGGCTAACCGGGTAAACCCAGGTGAATTCGGATGTAAGTTTTTCCCACGATCATTTTGATATATTATACTTTTTTCGACGTCGTATGCAAAAGTTATTGCGGTTTTACCATTTTTCAAAACTTTTTTGCAAAAAAAGTGAAAATTCAAATTTGTTAATTTTCCCTAATACTAGGTTGCATAACATACAAGAATCTGAAAACATTTTATTTTTTAAAATTTTCTATCATTTTATTTTCTATTTTACAGTGCTAAAAAAGGCGATAGGGGGGAGGTGCGTGGGGAGGCAAAAACCAGAAAAAAAACCTTTAATCCCGGTTGGGGACACCAACCGGGACTAACCCTTTAGTTCCGGTTGGTGTCCCCAATAGGGATTAATGGTTCCTGCCCTGGCCGCAGTCCACCGTAGCCCTTTAGTCCCGGTTGCCCGAGCATTAGACTCGGTTCACCAGCAGAACCGGGACTAAAGACCCATTAGTCCCGGGTCAAAATATTTGGGGACTAATGGGTTGGGATGGAAGGCCTTTTTTCTACTAGTGCTCCGAGCGTGCCGAACACAGCAAGAAGGGAGGCGGGGAGTGGCGGACCCGACACGTCATCGACACACGAACGACGCCCAACCGTCGTCTACCTAGCGACGGTGCAGTTACCGGGAAGGGGAACCGTCGAAGTGGCAACCGCGTCGATCGTCGCGCGAACCGCCGGAGTGGAGTGCAAACTCCGCGGAAGAGCAACCGCAACCCTCTTCGATATCTGCGTAGCCATTCATCCCCGCTCAATAAGACCCCTATGTCTGCGCATTTCGATCTCCAATCGGTCGACGTCCCTCAAATGCGACACGAAGAAAAAACGTCCTCCAACGCTCGATTCGGCGCCGTTAGGGATGCTTTGGGGACGCGGTCGGAGATGCTCTTATCTGTTGGGAGTAGAACATAAAGGTTCCATAGTTTTTTTTGATGTATGTTGTTTGTTGGCCGGCGACTTAACAAATTTGTCAATGAGTGGGAAATGGTGCGTTTGTAGCGAAAGAAAAACTTTGCAGGTTACTTTAAGAAAAGACGGCGTCACAGTACGAAAGCGAAGATAGAGATGGAAATAACGGGGAAGTAGAAGGGAACAGCAAAGGAAGCGGGCCGTGTGGAGTGTGTGACGTGCAACCGGAGGCATTGACTCGCCGGACTTCTTCCCAAGCCGCGTGGCCCCCCAACCGCGCGCGAGCGCGAGCGCGAGTGGAGAAGAAAAGGGCACAGCGAATGAGCGAGAAAAGAAAGAGAAAACAAAAAGCCCAATGGCGCGGGGTCGTCGTCTCCACCGATCCCCTCCTCCTCCACCACCACCACGGCGCCATTACCACTGTGACCACTAGGGTTTCGCGTCTCCTGGGCCCCACATAAGCCTCTCCTTCCCGATGCCCTGGTGGAAGCGCTCCGCCCACGCCCACCACCACCGCCACCACTCCTCCTCCGCCTCCGCCTCCGCCTCCACGCCCGCCTCCCCGGCCCGCGCCTCCACCTCCCGCATCCCGCGCCGCGATGGCGCCGACCTCCCCGCCGACCACCACCAGCCCCGCCTCACCAGGGCGCCGCGCCTGCGCCACGTCGACGACATCGAGGTCGGGGCCTCCGCGCTCCGCATGGACGACTCCCCCTCCTCCGCCTCCTCCTACCCCGCCAGGAGGGACGCGCTGTGGTCCGGGCTAGCCACTGCGACCTCCACGCCGATCTCGAGGTCGCCGAGTAACATGGAGGTGGCGCCCGCGAGGTCCTCCTCCACACCCCTCATGCCCCGCCCGCTGCCGCTGCCCCACGGGGAGGACCCGCTGTGCCGGGTCCCCGGGAGGCCGCTCCCCTCCCCGAGGCTCTTCGACGGGGACTGCAACGGCTCCAATGAGTTCCTCGGGCTTGCGGAGGCCGGAGCCGAGAGGGCGGCCACGTTTCCAAGGTCACCGCCTTTTTTTTGCTATGTGTACTACTATAGTTTAGAAGCTTCAAGCTTCCCATCTTCGCTGTTCAAGCTCCTGCATACAACAACACAAGTTGTAGGACTAGAGTACAGTACAACGTTACTAATTTGTTAGCGTATTAACTAAGAAGCGATTAGGGTGTTCACAAGGAGGCCGCTAGGAGTGATTTCTCAGTGAATTTGGGTTGCCAACAATCTGGGCATATAAGAATGCATAGCAACATTGCCTGATGCTGTGACAACTAGCAGTATGCTGTGCACTTTCTAGTGCAGAATGTTTTTAAGCGAGTGAGAACTGTTTAGGTGAACAGTAAGATGACCGGGGTTAATGCACCAGGGAGGATAACCTTTGCTACAAAGTATAACCATCCTGACAATATGGAGTTATCTTGGATTAGGGCTTAAGACATACATTTCCGCGTAGTTGCACTGCACTCCACCAATAAGATTTTGGGCTTTCCATGGACTTATTAGCTTATACTAGGGGATCATGGTACCTTGGGAAAATTAGGATGATATGTCAACAAAGTTACTGTGCTTTTGGACCCCCTAAGTTGAGTTGGTTTGGTGTTATTATTTTGAATTGGACATGTACACTATTACCCCCATCGCCAATAGCATTTGCACATAGTGATGATTGGTTAAGATACTTGCTTATTTATTACATCTTGACACGATAAGAAAAGGTGGCTTTGATTGTGGTTTACTGATTTTAACTGGTGAGTGACTGAGATTTCTCAGCACTGAAGTCAGTGAAGTGTAATTTTCTGATTTAACGTCCATGAAGCTCCTACTAAAGAAGATTAAACATGAACCTGATCGTTAAGCAAATGACACTTTATATTGTTCCACAACTAACGGAAAGTTCATATAGTGTCTTCCATATTTTTGGGCTTCCTTTTCCCCATTTTTCTCCCTCTGTGAACTTTCCATGACAGACTGATCACATTAGCTCCATATCAGACAATGCATCTGATTCTGTAATGTCTTTGATGACAGATTTATGTCCCAAACTGTTCAAAAGATTCCAGAGCACAATTGCTTTAGGTCAGATGGCACAAATGGGGTCACCTTTGGTCAACAGAGAAAGGGATTTAAAGATAAATTCAAGGGTAGCTCAGCTGAAACTTTGAACTTTAGATTGAATATTCCTGCTAAAAGTGCTCCGAGCAGCGGATTTTCAAGTCCTGTACAGAGTCCTCGAAGATTAAGTAATGCAGACTTCTCATCTTCTGGAATCTCCATCCAGGGCAGCAATGCATTGTCAGCACAATCAGCATGGTCTCCAGATCTATTGGGATCTTCATCCCCTTCTACCTCACCTGAAAATTTTGTGGGTGGGCAGGAGCGATCTCCTCGCTCCAGTCCATTGAGAAGTCCTGCTCTTAGATCAAGATACCCAAGTGCACCTCCATCACCAATGCATCAAAACTTGTTCCCAGAGAACCATGTTTCTCGCCCCGAGGGCAATGTGACTGTTAATTTTCACCCATTACCTCTCCCTCCCGTTTCTCTGAGCCCAAAGCAAACAAATTTTAGCCACCAGTCAGTCCCAAAAGTTGAGACACCCTCGATGGCTGGTCAGTGGCAAAAAAGGAAGCTCATCGGCAGTGGCACATATGGATGCGTATATGAAGCTACCAATAGGTATGTTAAATGCATTTGTATTACTATATTTGTCTCATTTAAAATTTTAACATCCCCTCACACCGATGTACAGGCACACAGGAGCTCTTTGTGCCATGAAAGAGGTTAACATAATTCCTGATGATGCAAAATCAGTCGAGTCTCTGAAGCAATTGGAACAGGTTTGGCCATACCTATGCTGATGTTGTTTATTTCAGCAGTATGGAGATCACTGTATTCTTGTTTAATGTGATTGTTAACAATGTTCTCTTGTTGAGGATTACACAGCATAATTTTGCTTATGCTCACATTTGGTTTGCCTTCCTTTTACTGCTGTACAATACATTCAAAGTATATGTAGAACTCTGACCATACTCGTTTCATTTTTCTGGAACCTTGCTGCACACCACTGTTTTCTTATATGTAGTACTATCTAAGGATCATGCATATCTTGCACTTTCTCTGACTGCTCACCACCTTTCTTTCAGGAAATTAAATTTCTTAGCCAATTTAAGCATGAAAACATCGTGCAGTATTACGGCAGTGAAACTGTAAGTTCTACTTGGCCATAATGAGGGAACTTACTGTGCCGTATAAATGCTATCTAACAGTTACTTGGATTCATTGCAGACTGAAGATAGATTCTACATATACCTGGAGTATGTTCATCCGGGTTCAATTAATAAGTACATTAGCCAACATTGTGGTGCAATGACTGAATCAGTTGTCCGCAACTTCACTCGGCATATTCTTAAGGGTCTTGCTTTCCTACATAGCCAAAAAATTATGCATAGGTAGCGTTCCTTTCATTTTTCCTTTTTTTTTTTGACCCGATAATGGTTTTCTGTTGGCTGTTTCTTAACGTACTGAACCAAACCTTTTTGTCCAGTTCTTTAAATTGCCTCTTTTTTTTTCCATATACGAATTGACAGGTTGCTGTATCCTGTTGTGCGCTTCAAACTTTATTCCGTATTCTTTATTTGTTTTCTTGAGCTTCTCCTATAGCTCTATCCACATATTAAGGGCAGATTTAATCCCACCATTGTTTCTTAGCCAATTTTGGTTGCTGCAAATGACACAGATGTCGTGATATCGATGTAAATCATCATACTTTTGCAGGGATATCAAAGGAGCAAATTTGCTTGTTGATGTCAATGGTGTAGTGAAACTGGCTGACTTTGGAATGGCTAAGCATGTGAGTTCCAACTTGCGTCTTGGCCTATGATTTTTTGCTGGCACTACTATTGCACATAAGTACTCAGTAGTCATTGTACTCCCTTTTTTTTAATGAAAGTATTGAGCTTATTGTTGCAACCTTCGAGACGAAAATACTATTACCATCCGTTTGTTAGCTCACTATGGGAAGGGTTAGACCAAACAAATATTGCCAGTCTTTAATTATCCTGCATTATGGAGAATCGATCATTATCTGCGCCCTGAGCTGTTCAGCATACTTTTCACATTTGGTATGGAAATTCAATCCGGCTCCTGGGTGTATATGCTCCCTTCGCAAAAAAAAATACATTTTAAACTGTCAAAAATTGATTTATTTTTGCGTGTACATCTCCGCAATCTATGTCTGTACGTGAAGTTACGCGAAAAAACGATATTTTTTCTGGTCTGTGTAAAAAGAAAAAATTCTCGTAAAACCCTTATTTTAGCACCAAATTTAGTTTTTTTACACAGGCCACATGACAAGTCGATTTTTTGTGAAACGACTTTGTGCGCATGTAGCATGTGAAGATGTACACGTTAATTTTTTGTTTGTATTTTTTTTGACATTTTAAAACGTGTCTAAGATGCAATTAAATAAAGGGAGCATATGCACCCATGAGCCACAACACCACTCCCCATTTGCTACGAGTACTTAGTAAAACGTTTCAGTCATTTTTTGATTGGATTTGTTATTTCAAAATTCAAACTAGTTTTATATGGCATTAACTTTGGTATCGTACTTCTATTACTGTATTTTAATGCGTACTCTGAGAGGACAATGGATTTACTACTATAGAGTTTATTTTGTCTGCAATTTTCGGTTTTGCTTATTTGCCACGGTGCTACTTTTCTAATTATTTTTTCTTAACTGTTTCTTCACCTTTTCAGTTGAGTACTGCGGCTCCAAATCTTTCGCTGAAGGGAACACCATACTGGATGGCACCTGAGGTGCGAACTGTTTAATCGCCAATTTCCTTTTTCCGTCCTTCTCGTTGCAACAAGGTTAATTTCAGATTATCAACCACAGTACACATAAAAAATTACTGCCGTGCAGAAATTAGCTGTGTTTGGTATGAGGCTTCTTCAGTCAGTTGGAGCTAGAACCACGTTTTGAAAACCAAAAACTCTTCTAGGGGCCTTGAATTGTTCGTTAATAAAAAAACTATCTGAAGGTGATCTTTTGATGGTCCCACCTAACTGGGGGCTCTTTAATCTTTATAGATCAATCCCGCTCCCAAAACTCGTGACCACTCACAACCAATGGCAATGGCAATGCACTCCTCGGCTTGCTTCGGGTGCCATCGCTGCCTACCTCCTCCATGTAGTATTGACACACATACTCCATACCTCGAGTCCTTGTGTCAAATCTGTTGATTATGGATCGTTCCAGTTAATAAGGATGATGGTGACAACATCACACTCCCCCATGCACCTTTACCTGTCTCTGGTGCCTCCACACTTCCCTGTGACGCTTGATCACAACCGCTGCCACCTCTTCTGAGTCAAATTTGGACACCACCATGGATGCCTAGATAGCCCTTCTATGGAATATGGATATTAGGCACACAATTTATTCTAACCTGTTGAAACAGGAAAAGTATCATGATTAGCTCAGTCCCATGAAACCCAGTCGAAACCCCTGTTGAAACCCAGTTGAAACCATGTATTCTAACCTGTTGAAACAGGAAAAGTATCTCAAAACCTCATGAAATTCGGCCAGAGGTTTAAAATACATGATTAGCTCAGTCCCAGGGATCTGAGACTTGCCGAAACCCACATGAGACTTCCAATCCATGTGTTGAAGCTTTGTTCTGAAACCTGAAACATTGTTGTAAGATTGCAACACTAGCGAAACCTGAAACTTGAGTCTATTGATGCATGAGACATGTTGAAAGCTTGCTGCTGAACTGCACTGTTACTGAACAATGAAGCCTGAGTCCTAAAGGAATAAAGCTTCAGTAAAGTGATCGTCTCATCGAGCATGAGGAAGGCCAGCAGGGTTCCATTCGGCGTTGCATCAACGGCGTGTACAAACATCCTCGCAAGGTCTTGACTCTCGAATCTTGACTGCCAGATGTGGATGTGACACCGGCAATGCCAGTGAGGCATTTATGTATGCCCTTGCACCTGCATGGAGGCCATGGTGAGTTCTGAACTGTTATGCTTGCTCTGAGGGCCAGATGGCTGTGGCTTCAGCGAGTTGATGACTCTAAGCCGTGGAAGGAGCTGAACATCCAAATTCCCCAAATGGTGAGGTAACTTTTCAAAGGGGCAACCTACTCCGTGCTGGGTGATGGGGCGTCCACCTTCTTTTGGACGGACCGGTGGCTCCCTGAGGGACTGTTGGTTGACATAGCACCAAACCTAACTGCGGCGGTCCCAAAGCGCGCTGTCAGACAGCGCAGAGTCCCTGAGGGTCTGGCTGGGGGTTGGCTGGATGATCTTCCTCCGGATTTAGGCGCGCCTGTGATCAGGGAACTATTTGAGGTGGCAGACCGGCTGGTAGATATTGCCCTTCACGAGGGTGTGGAGGATGCCTTTAGATGGGGTTGGAGGAAGGACTACTCCTACTCCGCGCGGTCGGGCTATCGAGCGATGTTTGGCGCTAGGGTGGAAATGCTGGTGCCTTGGCGTTCGAGGGCGCTGCCAAACTGCAGGGTGTTCATTTGGCTTGCGGCAAGGAACAGATGCTGGACAGCCGACAGGCTAAGCAAGCGTGGCCTTCCTCACCCGGCGGCGTGCACGTTCCGTGACCAGGTTGGGGAGTCTTTGGATCACCTAATGATGGGGTGCATGCTGACACGTGAGGTTTGGGCAATCTGCCTGCGCTGGTGGGGCAAGCCACACTGGGCTTGTTTGCTGGTTGCAGGAGAAGCATGGAGGCCCGGGTGCAGATCGCGATTTCTTGACAGGTGTGACCCTCATCTGCTGGTGTCTATGGCGTCACCGGAATGATGTAGTTTTCGAGGGTGTCGCACCCTCCAAGGCGGTGGTGATTTCGAGGATCTCCGACGAGGCCGAGCTGTGGAGATTGGCTGGGCTGTTCAGGGGCGTTCTCGCGCCAGTGGATAAGTGGAGATGTCCTGAGTAGTCCCGTAGTGTGTGTGCTGCCTTTCCGGAGGTTGCGCGGAGTTGCGTTTTGTTGGCGCTTGTGCCACAAACGTGTTGTACTTTGGCCTTCTGGCCTTCCTTCTATGAAACAGATACGTCATGGATAGTCTCTCCATGACGTATCCTTGAAAAAAAACTGTTATGCTTGCAGGTGGAGGAAGGAGACCATCCCCAAGGAGCCGGATGAGCTAAAGGATGCTTTTAGATGCACACAGAAAGCGCTCGAGATGGCGTGGGCCCAGTTGTCTCATTAGGTTTGACCAAGTAGTTGATACCTATCCCGCCGAGCCACGTTGATAATTTTAACGTGAGGTTTGAGTCACATTAGCGTAATGTCGGCACGATTTTCAAACAAGGAGACTGTAGGTATCCACCCAAATGCTCTTGTTGCTCCAACTTTACAGTTTTATCTTCTCACTGAGAGCTGGAATTGCATGCCCCTGCCTTTTTTTCCTATCGTAGAAGCTGACAGGAAATTGGCCAAAGAGGCATTAATGGGATCAGGAGGAATAAGTAAGAATCTTAGGAGACCAATGAGGATTTTCTAAAGTTTCTTCTTATTTTGTGCTGATAACGATATTCTGGTTTCCTTTTATTTCTGTTGGGTTTCATATCTAGCCTACCTCAACTTGCTTGGGGAAAAGGCTTTGTGAATATATGAAAATATGTGCTTATAGATACGAACCGGTACGTGCCCAGGAGGGCGGCGGAAAAACACACAAACCCATCTAGGGTTCCGTCCTCCTCGCTGGCGATACCGCCGGTTCGCTCCGCCTCCGGTGGCCTTGGGGCCTTGGAGGTGTGGTGGACCACGGTCCCTCGCCGGCGGGGAGTTCCTGTTCTTAATTTAGTTTGTTTTTTAGTCCTTTTTTGGGATGGTGAGGCGGCGGCGACATCTTGAAGTCGGAATAAGGTCCTCCCCGTCCTATCCTCGCTCAGGTGGTGCATCTGGCGCTGACGGAGGACGCGTGGAGCTGTGTGCCCGTCGGATCTCCTGGGATCCGATCGGTTTTCGTGTTTGTTGGTGTGGTTTTGTGTCAGTCTCTTCCGGTCTATGGTTGTCATCATTGGCGATGGTTGCTGATCTGGTGCGCTGGTCCTTTGGGACCTTAGCACGACGACTTCCCGTCTGTCTACTACAACAAGCTCTACTACGACAAGCTTTACCTGACTCCGGCGATGGAGGGGCGAGGACAGCGGCGTGCCTTTGGCTTGTGCTAGTGTTTGTAGTCGTCGCTAGGTGGTCCAAGTACCAATTTGTAATTTTCTTTACTTTTTGGATTATTTGTACTACTGTTGATGATTATTAATAGATCGGTGGATTTCTCGCCAAAAAAAAAAAGAAAATATGTGCTTATACCCACTTCATGCAGTCTTCTTGTGGACTTGTGCTCACGAAAAATAAAATAAAACACAGATGTTCCAAATGCTCGAAAGGGAGGGATTCATGCATTTACGGAATTTTATTTTCATGCGATGTGTGTAGTTTGACACTTACGAGCTGATTTCTCAAACATTGATCATTAAACCCGCCTGCCTAGGTTAGTTTAGTTTCCATAAATCATGCTAATAACTTTAAACTTGTGGCAATAATGCTCAGGGGATGCTCAACTCCCATAACATCCTAGATTAGATTTTGTAACGACCTTTACTGTATATGTCTTTAAATTAAGAATGAACTTCCACTTTACAATCTTAAATTATTGCAGAAGTTCACATTTAGACCTTTATTTTCAAATGTGAACTATAGCAAAGGGGTGAAGTGGTCGCATAGTTTAGGGTTGAAAATAAACAGATTGCGAGTTTAAGGTTAAAATGTGAGCTTCTGCAATAGTTCAATTCTTCAAGATTGCGAAGTGGATTTTTTTTGTTCTATAAAAACTGAGTAGCTCTGGTTTGCAATCTTACTTGATATGAAATCATTTAGTTTGAATGTTTTACTGTAAAATTATTAAAGTTTTGTTTTGCCAAGTTGTCATTTAGATTTACACTGCTTTTGTTTTTGCCTCTTGGCTTGTTTCATATAACTGTAAGTTGCTACTCATTGCTATATGGCACAGTCACACTTGCGCATTTATATCCCAGGTTGTCCAGGCTACACTTGTAAAAGATGTAGGTTATGATCTTGCCGTCGATATCTGGAGCCTTGGCTGCACAATCATCGAGATGTTCACAGGCAAGCCTCCTTGGAGTGGTCTTGAAGGGGTAAATAATTTGAACCTTTCCCTTTTTTAAAGCAAAACTAAGATGTGTTGTATAAGTTGGATTTATGTTCTTAGGTTAGCTTGCTTCTCAATACTTACTTTTATCTATGAACGATGATAATTGTCACATTGACACCTTAGCCTGATTAAAATTCCTAATGGAGAAGTTATGTATATTAACATTTTGGTACTTCCATCTCTTGGGATTCTAAAGCATGGAATCTGCTTTTCTGTGCTGCAACAGCCTGCTGCAATGTTTAAGGTGTTGAATAAAGACCCACCGATTCCAGATAATTTATCATCAGAAGGGAAGGATTTTCTGAGAGGCTGCTTCAGGAGAAACCCAGCTGAGAGACCTCCAGCAACCAAGCTGCTTGAACACCCATTCATCCAAAATTCAAATCACTTCAGCCAGAACACCTCTGCACATTCACATGCAGGATCCCCCGTGAGCTTTTGTCCTCGGGTGCTGTATCCTCTTGGGTTTCAAGATTTTCGTTCACGTGCATGACTTTGCATTTTAATGACAGGATGCTGGACACTTGGTGAGAGAAAAGAAGTCCTGGAAGACCGACACTTGCCTGAGAGGGAAACAGACAAACACAATTGGGTGTGTACTTTCTTCACATTTGCCTGTCTGTATTTTCATGTTTGGTCTGTTCGTGAAAGTTTTGCACTATTAGAGATCGGACCCAGTTAATTATTTACCTCTTCTGACCAGTGAAACAAGCAGCTCTAGAAGTCCAGGGTCATTGGGTCATCGTTTGCTGGCCCCAACCAGCTTGGAAACTCATAGCTTGTCCCCTCCGCCACTGAGTTATAAGTCTAGTCCTGGCTCTGCAGCTCATAATACACCAAACGGTATGCATTTTTCAGTTGCATGTCCTCAGCCTAGTCCATTGCCGAAGCCTAATGGAAAGGAAACATTGAATATGTTTTCGTATTGAAGACGGAGTGCCATCTAGGTGGGCAAGCACTTGTAAAGTACTGTTGTTGTAAAGGACATCCCAATGGTATGACCACAACGGGACATGAGGGAGCTGTGTGGAGCCTGTAATGTTTATTTTCGACGGGAAATGTGGTGTACCCTTTGTAGCATATTGTTTAGGATTAGCTGTAGGTAAAGCTGATGGTCCTAATTGTTGCCAACGCGTAGGACATTAGGGTTGTAATTGTAGCCTGTGTGGTGTTACATGTTGTAAACATACCTCGATGTAATCATTGTTGATGGTTTTTTGGGGGCTCAGGTAACAATAAACGTGTATTGGCAACACAAAGATCGTGTGATATTGAGGGCCAAGATGTACACAATGGGTGCTCTGTGAATTGAAATGTACTGTATAATCTTTTCCGGTGGTAGTAATTGCCCATCTGGTCCTGATCACAGGGTCAATACGCTGCAAGTTTGTTACTCACGCTGGTCATTCCTACCTAGCTGGGATGCCAACATGTATCTTATGATCATCTAATGGATGTGACTAATAAATGCCCAACAGCCTGTGTAGGTACATATCATAAGTTACAGGCGAAGCTGCATGTTTCTGTCCAGCATGAGTTTTTCATTACCACGATAGAGACCGCGTAACAGAGGCTAGCCACTTGTACGGCTCATGTGGCTTCTCTGTTGACACAATAGTCATACAACCATGTGGAGCATACTGTGAGGTAGCGTAGTGTGATACTGAAGGGTGTTGATTTATCTTGTTAGAAATGAGTAAAGAGATGCGGAGCAATGGGTGACAAGGGATTAACTTGTCAATGCCTACAAGTTGTAGACTAGGGTTTCACGGAAAGTAGAGATCTACTAAGTAGAGATCAAGTAGATCTTAGAGGTTTCAGCCAAAAAGGTGCTCGACTGCTAAAAACTAGTGTTGTGTTGACAATAAGATTGATTCCTTCTTTATCCCTCGACTCCCCCTTACATAGGAGGCGGAGCCGAGGGGTGTCGTACAAGTTACAAATACCCGGGTGACTCTCTGAGTTCGTCTCGTACAGTTACAAATATCTTTATTCCTAATCTATCTCTACTTTCCATAGTCGATGCTTCAATGGGCTTCCGGGCTTTTGTAATCTTCAGGTCATGGGCCTTCAATAAACCCCGAGTACTATCTTCGTCAGGCTCATTCGGGATGACTATGTCAGTAGCCCCGAGATTTTGCTTGAGTCGCAGAATCAAGTAAAATCTCCATCGTACAATTAGTCCATAAACTCTTCAGATTATCACGACAATTTATTCGAGACATACGTATTTTTGTACATGGATAATGGTAAATGGGGCTGGTTCATCTGACGGATCAGGTACCAGTTAACTGCTCTTGTGACAAACCCACAAAAACCTACTTCAAGGTCAAGTCTTTGGACATGACCCCGGAATACCGGCGTAATTCGACATGTGCCACTTCAGGACTTAATCATGAATCGAATTCCAGTCAAATTTATAAAATCCGTAGCGCGTCCGCTAGGAATGTTTCTTCGCATCTGTTGACAAGTAGTGGAGCGCATTCGGGTGCGATACCACGCCACACGGGACAGAACCTGGGGTCTTACCTTCGTAAAGTATTACGGTATTCAGAGGTTTTACCACGCGGACGCGCTCTGGGAATATATTGTCGAGTACCTTTATCGGCTGTTGGAATAGCCAATTTTCTCGAGATAAATAATAATAATATCTTGATTCTCCCGATGGGAGTACATGACGAGTTATATGTAACTCGAAGATGTACGACGATAATCGTTCGCCTTATATTTTGTCTTTTATCAATCTCTTCCTCTGCATATTCTATCGGGTGCGCGACCAACGCTCCCGATGGGAGCAGCCCTCGAGGCTATAGTCAAGTATTTATACTTGGCTGTAGGCTCAACTGACATTGTTCCTTCACTCTATATTTTGAAATCACGACTTCTGTTCAACCTTTATTTTATCGGGCGCGTGACCAGCGCTCCCGATGGGAGTAGCCCCCGAGGCTACAGTTGAGTATTTATACTTGGCTGTAGGCTCAACTTTTGTTACCTTTAAACGACTTTATGTTTTTGTCCTCCATATTATCCTCTTATCAGAAGTATAAATAATACTTCTGATAAGAGTAGCCCCCGAGCATTTGAACAAATATTTGTATTTGATCACAAGCTCCCGAAGTTTCTTTGTTGGAACAGCCGACATTTTCCTGTTGCTATTTTTAAGGAAACCAGTCGAAATTTCTTGTATGATGACATCATTGTTGACGATGGCCACGACCTTTGTATTGAAAAGGTGCGACTCCTGTCACTTCACTGTTCTGTGGGTCCAAAATCCTGCGCCGTCGACACGGCGCGCAAGTGGGGGACACACGTCCTCCGAAAATTCCGGCACGCGCGCAGCTGCCGCGCAGTAACTTTTAGCTGAAAATACCGTTTTACCCCTTTGGACATGCCTAAGGCTGAAAGTGCACCACTTCTTCATCCAACGACACGGCGCATCAGCTCCTCGCTATAAATTCACCTCGTCTTCCTCATTTGCCCCCTTCACCGTGCCGCACATCTCTCTCTTCTCTCTCTCTTCGCCATTGTTGCTCGCAAGATCCTCGTGCACGCACTGCCACTCACCTCTCTTCTCCACCAAAGCACTTCTCCATGCCGCCGCGCACCAAGCTGTTGAGGCATACAACTCCAGACACCAACGCTCCGATGGACAAGGTGGAGATCTCTGGACGGGAGAGATCCAAGATCTCAAACCAGGACCAGAAGAGCCTCAAGAAGCTTGGCCTGCTAAAGAAGCAAGATTCGCTGATCTTCCCTGGCAACGAAAGCTTCCCGCGTCCTTCGATTGGATACCGGGTAACTTTTATCGACCACCTCATTCGCGGCCTTTCCACCCCTATCCACGAGTTCCTTCGTGACCTTCTTTTTGTTTACGAGATTCAGCTGCACCAGCTGACCCCTAACTCCGTCCTCCACATTTCGATTTTCATTACTTTGTGCGAATGCTTCCTTGGCACCCATCCTCACTAGGGCCCGTGGAAGCGCATATTCTATCTCCGGCGCAACATCTCCCGCAACGCCGTCTACAATGTGGGCGGCGTTTGCATCTGCGTCCGACCCGACGTTGACTACTTCGACGCTAAATTCCCCGACTCCGTCCAAGGGTGGCGCAGGAGGTGGTTCTACGTCCAGGACGAGTGCAAGAACTCCCAGGAGTATGTCATCGCTCCATTTGAAGGTGCCGCAGAAATTGTCAGACGTCGATCCTGGGACGCAGAAGCCACTGCCGAAGAAAAGGCGGCCACTGAGGCTCTGATGAAGCGCATCCATCAGCTCCAGAACACCCACGGTGAAGAACTATCGGGTGTTCAAATAACTGCTTATTTCCTTAGGATTAGGGTGCAGCCTTTGCAGGCTCGCAAAAACCTCCTTTGGATGTATGCTGGCGAGAAAGACGTTGATCGTTTGTCCAAAGATCTCTGTGTGAAGGACTTGGAGAAACTCATCCGACGTTTTTCCTCTCTAAGCAAGAAGCACGAGGTTCCATCCTCTTGTCGCGTGGAACCATACAGTGGTAGCCACGCCCTTCCTGAAATAAGTAGCTTTTCCTCGAGTTGTTCTTCTATTTTGCGACTGCTTCCGTACTTTCCTTGTGTGTTCACCTTAGTCGTGCTTTTGACTTTTACAGAATCACCAAAAATTTTCTTCTCCCCCCCCCTTCCTGAAGGTGAAGAAGTGGATGAGCGAGCTGCTGTCACCGACGACTCGCAAGAATCCTCTCGTCCTGAGAGTGAAGTCGCAGGATCCCAGAAATTCGGGGCTGAGACGCTGGGTAGTGTTTAGATTGAAGCCCTATTCTCCAGTCAATACGATTGTTGTGCATATATGCACACGAAATATACATTACCAATCTTTGTGGTAGTGTCAATTTGAAGACTGTGTTCTAGGCTTCTGCTACTAGCAAAATGGTTCCTTCTGCTCTAATCATCATTGGTGAAAGAGCAAGCTCTACTTTTCACTTCTACCTCTAAAGATTGCCCAACTTAATTATCTGTTTCACCTTTTGCCATTTGTGCATTATTTATTTATTTTACGGTTTACCTGTTTAATTACTTTCTATTCATAGACATAATGCCCACTTGTATATAAAATGAATTATAGGAATCTGTTAAATCATGGAAGACACTCATTTTAACTCCAAAGTGAGTAAATACATGTTTCGACATTTGAATAACTATAATCTGAACTAGGCTTCTATTTATAATTTTTAAAATTAGAAGCCTGTTTTCATGTTGTAAAATTTAGAAAATGTTTTCTGGAATCTTATAGAGGAGAAAGGAAAAAAAACATAAAAAATACAGTTGATTTTTGTAGACTTTTGGTATTCAAGAAATTTAAATATATAGTATAATTTTGAGTATATTTCTAAAGTTTTTTTTTTGCACAAAGACTATTCTATCTGGATCTAAATATTACGTTTTCAAGGTATTTTCTGATATTTTGCAATATGGCATTGATGTGGCTTCCGACTCAGCTGTCAATGAGCTTGACAAGAGAGCCTAGGTGTTTGACGCGGAATTATTATTCCTTCTCCATTGTTTCAACATCAATCAATTGGGGAAAAATGTGACAGATTTACAAATCTGCTCCGATATTATAGTATCAGTCATAATGGGTGTCCTCTGTAGCTTCGTGCTCTACTAAAAACAGACCTACATTCCCGGGCACATGCTCTGCTAGTCTATCAAGACCCGTGAAGACTGAAGCCTCCTCTGTAATCTGATGTGTGGAGAGCTGATGGTAAGTGACCTAAAAAGATTGGTTCTTGCAGAGAGAAGACAATTGCGAACCCTTGGTTCTGTATGTCGTCAGTCTTATACAATGTAGTTGAGGTTCTTGTAGCTCATCCTCTTTTCGAAATGGTTAGCTTCAGTCTGGCTCAAAAAATCCAATAGATGGAAAGAAAGCGAGTCATGTCCATCATTATTCATTGAGGGGTGATCCTCAAATCGATTCCTAAGCTCATGCCGTTGTAAGCGAGCGGCGCGTACATCCACATCTCATCAGAACTCAGCACCTGATGGAAATGAAAAAAACGTATCTGGTAAGACATCACAGTCGCAGAGCTCCTAGGGGAGAGAGATAGAAATGCAATAACATGGACTTTGTGCTTAATTACCTTGATCTGCAGCTGCAAAAACTTGACGTAGAGGACTGCCTCCTCAAGCATAGTGCTGAGATCCACCTGCGAGAATATTTCATAACAGTCAGAAAACACTAGAGAAGTAGGAACTTTTGGTAACTAGCACAATCCCCAGTTCAACAAAATGGACACAGAGAAATTTACTTTGGTTCCGTTGGGTACCAGCTTCTGCAAAGCCCGGAGCTTGTCGTTGATCTTTTCCCTTCTTCTCTGCATTTCATCATAGGACAAAACTCTGAATCAATCCTTGTACGCACCCTACTGAAAACAATCAGAACGGTTGCCCATTGTGATTGTGCTCACCTTTGCGTAGAGGCTCTGGTGATTGGTCGCCAACCGGCGACCGGCCCGAGCCTTCGGTTTGGCGCCGCCGGCGACGTGATTCTCCGCGCCGCGGTTCCCCAGGGAGCAGTTGGACTCGTTGTCCGAGCAGTAGCTGCTGCTACACGTCTTGGGTACAACCTTCTTGCCCTGCACGATGACGCCAAATTCGAGAATCAGCCTCGCCAGTCGCCACATTATGGCAAACAAACTTTGTAGCTAGATATCATGCAACGTTTGAGACCTTGTGATCTGCAGCACGAAGCTTCTTCTTGTGCCGTCCAAGATTCCCGCCATGATCATCTTGGCCGGCCTGCAAAACCTTCCGCTTCGGTGTTGCGGCACCGTGGGCATTGCCATCGTTGAGGTAGCCGGGGACCATGGAGGCGCCTTTGGTGATCCTCTCCTCCTCTTCCTCCCCGGAGAGGTTGAGGTCGATGGAGCTGGAGGCGCTGCCGCAGTAGGAGAGCGCCAGCGACACGTCGGGGTAGTCGTAGCCGTCGAAGCACGGGTACGGCGCCGTCAGGAACTGCGCTACGATCTCCGACTCCTCGTCCGGCGCGTGGTACGGCGCCCACTGCGCCGCCTCCTGCGACTTGATGATAGCCCCTTTCTGTAGGTCGGCACGCGACATTGTGCAATGAGTCCTGTGTCTGGGACTGGGAGTCGCAATGCGTCACGGAGAGAAGGAAACTAGCTGCGATAGATCTTGGTATTGGCAGGGAGCATGCAAGCAAGTGGCTGATAATGTGTACGTACTTGTATATATGGCAATTGAGAACTTGAGATGAGATTGAAATGGTTTCTTGCACAGCTCAGGTTGCTAGGTGCAACCTGGGGAGTGGCTGTATGGTTGGAAAAATGTCGCAAGTGTCAGAAAATTCTGGCGAAAGCTAGAATTGGTATAACACAGCCATCCCAGAGAGGAAATGGGACATGATGGGGAACATATATCCTTCTGAAAAATGATACGCGGAATGACTCCGATTGAGGTATGGACGTATGGTTAACAGGTTAAGCAAGTGCAGGCGTGCGCCCATGAGACTGAATGTCAGTTCGTGCCGCGATCTGGCCGGCAAAAACCCAAAGAACAAGGGTTCACACACAGATAGGCAGGGACATGGCGATAGATCTAGGACAGAGATTTGGTGCACATGAGCACCAGTGATCCTTTAAAAAAAATCATATTTCTAAGTTTTAGAAAATTCAAAAAATAAATTATGATGTAGCCAGTATTGTATCCCACAAACGTGTAAACTTTCAACTGGAAATAATATATATTTTGAGCTACACAAAAATAACAAATGTGTAAATCTGAATATAGTGATTCAAATCTCCAAAAAGAAATCAGACTTTGTCATTTTTATGTACCTTAGAAAGCAAAACATTTGTAATTGAGATTTTGTACGTTAGTGGGATACATCATCAGCTCCTTTTAGATTATTAATAATTTTTTGAAACACATAAATATAATTTTCGAATTTTATTACATAGTTTTTTGCCCACGATCCAAAATGACTTTTCGATAGATCTGGAGCACCATTTACAGGAGCCGTAAGGTTTTCTTCCCCTTTCCTCCAAGAGAAAAGAAGTGCAGGATTGATCGCAACGAAATCTTCAAAACGAGTTTGTGTTGCAGCTGTACCGGATTAACAATGTGTTACGAATGATATTGCTGCTAGTAAACTACATTTATGCAAGACTGGAGTGCATAATATGAATTACAGCTTTTGATCGTTGAAAATTCCAACTAATTGCTGAGATGCGTAGTTCTTTGACTTTTTTGTAGCAACAAGCAGGCGCATTATTCGAAAAAAAAAAACAAGCAGGCGCGTTAGGAGGTTGTTTTGTTTTGTTCTTTTTCCCTTTTAGCAAGGGGTCAAGGGGACCTTCATCTTTGTTAACGCTAGCATAGCTAGCTGTGGCCTGTGGGCGTTGCAAGCACGACGCCCACATGCTGACAGTCTTGCAAGCTGCAACGATGGACAGTTGGAGCCTTCATAATCAACAGCTAGCTATGAATCATAGCTATCACAGTATAGTAGGATTTGTTTCTCTTCCCAAATTGTCATTGTCATTGGCTGCAGCAGTTCAGCTTCAGCTTCAGCCACAGTATTACTAACATAGTAACATGTACTTATAAGAGCAACTCTAGCAGGCCTAACATAAAAGCAGTTTGCTGTAAACCGCAGACCACTTTTGCACTAGAGCTCACATCCTACCGGAACATATCCCGCATAACTTATACTGTAAACTGAATATTCGTGATTTTGAGTAACAGCAACCGATGCATTTAGACAATACTTCCATTTTCAATTTACTCAACGTTAACAATAGTTTTCAATACTCAGCATTAGACAAAACTCCTCAAATTCTAAACATCTCAATATTAAATTTACAATAGTTTTGGATCCAAAAGCATGTTCTCTGATAGAACTAGTAGCAATCAAACTTCCAAATAAGTATGAATCAAATGCCCCACGAATCAAGCAACACTGTTGCATCACCATCTCCCATCACATCGAGACAAGACATTCTTGGTCGCAAAATCCCCTTCTAATCTCCCACCACTCTCTTGTCTTGTCTCTCATTCCACTCGGATCAATCATCATGACCTGGTTCTCCTCGGCAATGATATTGCTTCATCTTGTTCTTCTCGAGAGTGTTCACTTCAGTCCATCTTGCGGTTCTCCCACTGCAACAAAAATAATGTTTTACTACACATGTTTTTTTGGTAGACGAGCCTTTTTTTCACCGCCAAAGGTACTATTAAGACGAAAAGCAAAATATGGTTGAAACAACGTGATAGATTGGTCTACATCGATCCACAACCATCTGTGGTAGATGTGCTAGCATCACCACGGAAATGGCCACCATGGTAGATGTGATCCACGAGACCACTGTTGATGCCATAACAGAGTCGTAATACCAAATGCCGTTAAGGGAGACGTTAGGCCGTTAGCCTACCAAATGCCGTTAAGGGAGACGTTAGGCCGTTAGCCATGTGTCAGCAAACCAATGATCCACATGATCGAACCTTATTGGATCACGTGTATAAACCCTAGATGTCCACATGTGTCCATCTTATTAGACCCCATGTCAATGCTGCATGGTTCCACACGAGGACATCGTAATGGCCTATGTGGCAGGTTGGCATCATATTATTGGTAAAAGGGGTAGCATGTCAGAAGCCCACGTGTTCACTTTTAATTTGACCACGTGTGGTAATGCAATTGACAACGTGCTAATATGTTACTAGTACCTTGTTAATATATTATTAGTCCATGTGTTGCAACCTTAATAATCGTTTGTTGATGGGCCAAGTAGATTTTTTGGCCCGTTATTTGGTTCCAATAATTATGGGCCGTGGGCTTTCTGGTATAACCACTATATGTGTCAACAAAACTACCATCGATAAATGGAACGACAAAGTTTCCATGCTGCTAGGCTGAGCCAACATTTAGCACGCCAACAATCCATGAATCGTACACCATTAGGTAACATACATACTTCACTAGTATAGCTCGGTCTATATATATGTATCTCTCTAACCCTAGCCGCCAAGCGTAGTCCCTCGTACTCAATCCCACGCCCTCTAACCATAGTCGTCAATCCCACTTCTTCTCGATCTATCGGCCGATGGCGCACCGGATATTCCAGCCACATGCATCCCATCCCACCGGCTGAGGACGTTGCCTTCTCCTCCGCATGCTCTGTTTGCACCATCCCGTCAGTGGAGGATGTCACCTCCTCCTTCACATGCCCCGTCGCCTTCCACATAGGCCCCTTCGCCTGCGCTAGAACACCCTCCTCAGCTTCATGCTTCTCCCCATGGATACAAGTGTTGACGACAATACAAATGCGAGCGAGATAGCATCACTTTACCTCTAACTGGTGCAACCCATCCATAAACGTCTCCTCCTTCTTGTGTTCTTCTTGCAGGTAACCACCATGAGGGAGTTGCCATCCGGTTAACACGTCACTACCGACATTGCAAGATTTTGGCCTCTCGTAGCACGCCGCCGTCACATGAACGATGAACAAGAGAGACCTACCTTGCTAAAAGCTCTGCTGAAAGGACCGGTATGAGCGACTAGAGGGGGTGAATAGGCACTATTTAATTTTTAGTTCATTTTCAATTTAGGCTTTATACAAAGGTAAATTCGATAGATATTCGCCGATATGAATTTACCTATATGACAAAAAGCAAGAGAGCCGGTAAACAACAACACAAGTAGTAAATGATAAAAGTAACCTCAATGGCGACACGATAAGACATGAGGATGATTCCCGTTGTTCCTTCCTTGGTAAGGGAAGTACTTCTACGTTGGAGGGGTGTGGAGCCACAAAGGCCAAAAAGGTCTCACCATATTGTCCTTTGAAAAAACAACAAAGGTTAACTCACGCTCCATTATGATGTTGCCTTGAAGGCAGCAAGTGAAACCTTTACAACAAAGTTGGGGCAATCTCCACAACCCCATTGGAGGATCCCAACGTGACTAATGATCTCTACAACACCAAGCTCAAGATCCAAGGACGACCTCTTTGGTAAAGGGCACTGAAGCACCCAAGAGTAACAATATCCACTAGGGATTGTAAGGGGAATCAAGTTTCATCTCGTGTAAATGTACATAGAGATCTTCTCTCCCAAATCCTACATTATCAAGGAGTTTGGGTGGCTAGGAGGACATATCTAGGTTAAATGAAGTTCGACAACGATGGTGGAGAGAGGAAAAAGAGAGGCAAGTCACTTGGGGTAGAATATCCTCCTTTTATATGGGTCCCCCAAATCTTACCGTTGCAGCCTAGAGTTACAGAGTTCACGAAGAGATGAGCACAAAGTTACAGAGTTACAGAGGCTCAGAGTTGCAGCCTCAACCTCAAGCTAGAGGCCAAATTCATGAAGAGATGATCACATAAGATATCAAATGCAATGCATCTTGTCCTATTGTGTTGGGAAGACCTTTTCTTCGAACCGTTGGTGCTGTTATTGATATGAGGGAAGGTAATATTAAATATCAATTTCCTTTCAAGAAAGGTATGGAACACTTCCCTAGAAAGAGAATGAAGTTGCCTTTTGATTCTATTATTAGAACAAGTTATGATGTTGATGCTTCTACTCTTGATGTTACTTGATTTGCACTTTCTACGCCTAGCTGAAAGGCGTTAAAGAAAAGCGCTTATGGGAGACAACTCATGTTTTTACTACAGTACTTTGTTTTATATTTGAGTCTTGGAAGTTGTTTACTACTGTAGCAACCTCTCCTTATCATGTTTTTGTGCCAAGTAAAGTTTCTATGTTAAAGTTGATGTTATATTTGGGATCGCTGCGCAGAAACAACATTGCTGTCTGTCACGAATCTGGGCACAAGTCTCTGTAGAAAATTCTAAAAAATCTGCCAATTTACGAGCGTGATCCTCAGATATGTACGCAACTTTCATTAGTTTTGAGTTTTTCCATTTGAGCAAGTCTGGTGCCATTTTAAAATTCGTCTTTACGGACTGTTCTGTTTTTGACAGATTCTGCCTTTTATTTCGTATTGCCTCTTTTGCTATGTTGGATGAATTTCTTTGATCCATTAATGTCCAGTAGCTTTATGCAATATCCAGAAGTGAAAAGAATGTTTGTGTCACCTCTGAATATGTGAATTATTAATTGTGCACTAACCCTCTAATGAGTTTGCTTGAAGTTTGGTGTGAAGGAAGTTTTCAAGGGTCAAGAGAGGAGTATGATATACTATGATCAAGAGGAGTGAAAGCTCTAAGCTTGGGGATTCCCCGGTGGTTCACCCCTGCATATTTTAAGAAGACTCAAGCGTCTAAGCTTGGGGATGCCCAAGGCATCCCCTTCTTCATCGACAACATCATCGGGTTCCTCCCCCGAAACTATATTTTTATTCAGTCACATCTTGTGTTCTTTACTTGGAGCGTCGGTTTGTTTTTGTTTTTGTTTTTGTTTGAATAAAATGGATCCTAGCATTCACTTTGTGGGAGAGAGACACGCTCCGCTGTTGCATATGGACAAATATGTCCTTAGGCTTTACTCATAATGTTCAAGGCGAAGTTTCTTCTTCGTTAAATTGTTATATGGTTGGAATTGGAAAATGCTACATGTAGTAATTCTAAAATGTCTTGGATAATGTGATACTTGGCAATTGTTGTGCTCATGTTTAAGCTCTTGCATCATATACTTTGCACCTATTAATGAAGAAATACATAGAGCTTGCTAAAATTTGATTTGCATATTTGGTCTCTCTAAGGTCTAGATAATATCTAGTATTGAGTTTTGAACAACAAGGAAGACGGTGTAGAGTCTTATAATGTTTACAATATGTCTTTTATGTGAGTTTTGCTGCACCGGTTCATCCTTGAGTTTGCTTCAAATAACCTTGCTAGCCTAAACCTTGTATCGAGAGGGAATACTTCTCATGCATCCAAAATCCTTGAGCCAACTACTATGCCATTTGTGTCCACCATACCTACCTACTACATGGTATTTCTCCGCCATTCCAAAGTAAATTGCTTGAGTGCTACCTTTAAAATTCCATCATTCACCTTTGCAATATATAGCTCATGGGACAAAATAGCCTTAAAAACTATCGTAGTATTGAATATGTACTTATGCACTTTATCTCTTATAGGAAACGTGCCCGTGCGTTGCACAGGGAGTGAACATATAACTTTTGGTCGGCACTATCTAAATTTGCCTCAAAGTCAATTAAAACTTCAGGTCCTGCCTTCGAAGTGAATCAGAACTCTAATCAAATGGTAGTAGCAATATTTTAAATGTGATGAACTTTGAGAAATTTAAATTTTCAGTACTTTTATCTATTCTTTGTACTACCTATACCCGACGGGATATGTGGTGTCTGGTTCATTAACCCCCTTGTTTAGCTAATCTTGATTTCTACCTCACATTTCTGGTTGCTTCCTTTCTTATTTTTCTTTCATCTAGCCAACGAAATCATCGGAGTATTTCTCACAAATCGTGTAAGAATCAGAACATGGTCATCATCATAGGAAAGTCTCTCTTTTGAAGCCGGACTTGCACTTAGAATTGAGTTGGCCTGCAAATTCGGTAGGAGTGTCATCTCTCTTATTCCTCGAAACCCCCTCTTGCCGCCTAGTTATAGTACCCTTCAGGGCAACACCAAAACAATTTGTATTTTAATATTTAAGTTTATCTAAAATAATTTTGAAAAAACTTAGGCCGCGCTTAAAATAAAAATTATTATCTCCGTTCTAAAATATAAGCATTTTTAGAATCTTTCTAAAAAAAGGCTTGTATTTCAGGAGATAGTAATTACTAATTCGCAAGAACACTTCATGTTCAGACTTCAGAATTTAGAGAAACACTCATCTTAATTTTAACATTACATTATAGTTGCGTTTGCAAATATAAGCTCGCATCAGAGGTAAGTTGCATAAAACCATGTTAACTTGAATAATGTTTGAATTATACATATGTTATGTTTGAATTATACCTCGATTTTGGTTGCATCGATCATTATTGTTTTAGAAGTATGTTGCTTTCACCAGAATTTCAATTTTCTCAGATTTCCCACTACACAACAATATTGACAAAAGTCTATACTTAATATTAATAGGAGGAATACTTCTTCTCGTATCTATCTTGTTGCTCTGTCATATAAATTGTCAATCACCTCTATATTGAGCATAGAAAAATAAATAAATCAATACATTTACATTGCTTCCAATATCACCGTGGAAAAAATTAAAGGCAAGATGATGCATAGTGCTCACTAATTGCACTTGGGAATATTTGTTAATGAAGTAATGTTTTCATGATTATTCACGAAATGAAACATTTACAGAAATTTAGGACCAGCAGACAACGCATTTGTGCCGCCGCACATTGCATCCAGAGCCGAGTATGATTTTAGGCAGATAAAATGACCCTATGAACAACCATATTGTGCAGACTTCAGGGGCAAGAGCTTAATCAACAGACTTTCGGTCATCCAGCCTTTTACAAATGAGACGGAAAAGTAATCCTTGCAATCGAAGGAGGAAAAAAAATGTGACACATGAAGCTTACTACAGTCCAAGGTAGACTCGAAGGTATTGACTCGTTCCAGAAGGCGACCAGCAGCACTATCCGCGCGCCGCGAGCCCAATCCTGCGTCTGCGGCCACGGACTGCCACTCCATGGAGGCGTGCCGGCAGAACTAACACGGCCAGCACCACTATCCGCGCGCGGCGCGGCGCGAGGCTGTCCTGCTCCTGCGGCTGCGGCCACGGACTGCCACTGTTGAGGCACTGGCTGCCGGCAGCAGCCAGCAGCAGCAGCCTCCAAACCGGCCAGAGGACCCGGTCGAGGGAATGGGCCGCCGGCGAGGATAACCAGGTCTCCCGCGTCCTCGTGGGTCCGGTGGTCGAGCAGGTTGGGACAGCGGACCTACGGGCGGGTACAGTTTTGGGGCGCGGCGCACGATTCCGCCGCCGCCGTGAGGGGTTCCATCGCAACGTCGATTAAGGAGAAGGGACGGCCTACTCCACCTCCTCAGAAGCATACTCCCGTCTTCCTCCACGACTGCCTGGACAAGCGCAAGCCCGGCGCGTCGTCCGGGGTCATGTCCTCGAGCTGTTCCGGTTCCTGATGCAAAGCAACAACAATGTCCTCGAGCTGGACAAGAAGACCAAGTCGGCGCGCGTGTCTGCGTGAGCTGGAATCTCGACTCCTCCGACGGGGCTACGGGATGAGGAGCTGCAGATGTGACTGGGATCTCACTGGCCGGGAGGGTCCTAACCGGATTGGATCTTGGAGTTTGTCCCTCCGCCCCCGAGCAGCAGTACGGCGGTCCCTTCTCCTCGCACGGCCTCGCCAATGAACAGCAGCAAGAGAGGCACATGGGAGCATTGAACCCACCGAGCAGCAGCAGGATCGGCGCATTGGAGCTGGGCCAGGAAAGCGGCGAGATGGGGAGAGCGGGGCCGGGGGCGGCGCAGCAGACGGTGAGAGAATCGTTCTTTTGATTTAACCTGGCGGCTGCAGGCGGTGTAGTATCCCTAACTGCAGGGCGGGAGCCGCGCAGGAAAGGCGCTGGCGGCGGGGCCTGGCCGGAGGCGGGAGGAGCGCGGCTCGTGTCGGTTGAGGCAGAGCTGTACTCTGCTCCAAGCCTATGCGGAGTAGAACAGTGAAAATAAAAGATGAAACGAACCGGTACATGGCATTTTGCTGTAATATGGAATTCGGTGGGAGGGTAAAATCGTCCAAAAAAAGTTGGACGAAAATTTTGGCAGAAACCAACGGACCGAACCACGGAAACGTTAGCTCCTTTATTATTAGGTATAGATATAGATTAAGTTGCTTGTTGTGCGATAACCATGCTTCTGGGGACGCCATCAATTACTCTTTATTGAATATCATGTGAGTTGCTATGCATGTCCGTCTTGTCTGAAGTAAGAGGGATCTACCACCTTAATGGTTGGAGCATGCATATTGTTAGAGAAGAACATTGGGACGCTAACTAAAGCTATGAATCATGGTTGAAGTTTCAGTTTTGGACATATATCCTCAATCTCATATGAGAATAATAATTGTTGCCACATGCTTATGCATTAAAGAGGAGTCCATTATCTGTTGTCCATGTTGTCCCGATATGGATGTCTAAGTTGAGAATAATCAAAAGCGAGAAATCCAAAATGCGAGCTTTCTCCTTAGACCTTTGTACAGGCGCCATGGAGGTACCCCTTTGTGACACTTGGTTGAAACATGACATTGCGAAGATCCGGTAGTCCAAGCTAAGTAGGACAAGGTGCGGGCACTATTAGTATACTATGCATGAGGCTTGCAACTTGTAAGATATAATTTACATAACTCATATGCATTATTACTACCGTTGACAAAATTGTTTCATGTTTTCAAAATAAAAGCTCTAGCACAAATACAGACAATCGATGCTTTCCTCTTTGAAGGACATTTCTTTTACTTTTATTGTTGAGTCGGTTTACCTATCTCTCTCCACCTTAAGAAGCAAACACTTGTGTGAACTGTGCATTGATTCCTACATACTTGCATATTGCACTTGTTATATTACTTTATGTTGACAATATCCATGAGATATACATGTTATAAGTTGAAAGCAATCGCTGAAACTTAATCTTCCTTTGTGTTGCTTCAATACCTTTACTTTGATTTATTGCTTTATGAGTTAACTCTTATGCAAGACTTATTTATGCTTGTCTTGAAGTACTATTCATGAAAAGTCTTTGCTTTATGATTCACTTGTTTACTCATGTCATTACCATTGTTTTGATCGCTGCATTCATTACATATGTTTACAAATAGTATGATCGAGGTTATGATGGCATGTCACTTCAGAAATTATCTTTGTTATCGTTTTACCTGCTCGGGACGAGCAGAACTAAGCTTGGGGATGCTGATACGTCTCCAACGTATCGATAATTTCTTATGTTCCATGCTACATTATTGATGATACCTACATGTTTTATGCACATTATATGTCGTATTTACGCATTTTCTGGAACTAACCTATTAACAAGATGCTCGAAGAGCCGATTCTTGTTTTCTCGCTGTTTTTGGTTTCGAAATCCTAGTAACGAAATATTCTCGGAATTGGACGAAATCAACGCCCAGGGTCCTATTTTTGCACGAAGCTTCCAGAAGACCGAAGAGGAAAGGAAGTGGGGCCACGAGGCGCCGCCACAACAGGGCGGCGCGGCCTAGTTCTTGGCCGCGCGGCCCTGTCATGTGGGGCCCTCGTGTGGCCCCCTGACTTGCCCTTCCGCCTACAAATAGCCTCCATCGCGAAACCCCCAGTACCGAGAGCCACGATACGGAAAACCTTCCAGAGACGCCGCCGCCGCGAATCCCATCTCGGGGGATTCGGGAGATCGCCTCCGGCACCTGCCGGAGAGGGGATTCATCTCCCGGAGGACTCTACACCGCCATGGTCGCCTCCGGAGTGATGAGTGAGTAGTTCACCCCCGGACTATGGGTCCATAGCAGTAGCTAGATGGTCGTCTTCTCCTAATTGTGCTTCATTGTTGGATCTTGTGAGCTGCCTAACATGATCAAGATCATCTATCTGTAATACTATATGTTGTGTTTGTCGGGATCCGATGAATAGAGAATACTATGTTATGGTGATTATCAGTCTATTGTTTATGTGTTGTTTATGATCTTGCATGCTCTCCGTTATTAGTAGAGGCTCGGCCAAGTTTTTACTCTTAACTCCAAGAGGGAGTATTTATGCTCGATAGTGGGTTCATGCCTTCATTGACACCAGGACAGTGACGAGAAAGTTCTAAGGTTGTGATGTGCTTGTTGCCACTAGGGATAAAACATTGATTCTATGTCTAAGGATGTAGTTGTCGATTACATTACGCACCATACTTAATGCAATTGTCTGTTGCTTTGCAACTTAATACCGAATGGGGTTCGGATGATAACCTCGAAGGTGGACTTTTTAGGCATAGATGTAGTTGGATGGCGGTCTATGTACTTTGTCGTAATGCCCAATTAAATCTCACTATATTTATCATATCATGTATATGCATTGTTATGCCCTTCTCTATTTGTCAATTGCCCGACCGTAATTTGTTCACCCAACATGCTTTTATCTTATGGGAGAGACACCTCTAGTGAACTGTGGACCCCGGTCCTATTCTTTACATCGCATACAATCTACTGCAATACTTGTTTTACTGTTTTCTCGCAAGCAATCATCTTCCACACAATACGGTTAATCCTTTGTTACAGCAAGCCGGTGAGATTGACAACCTCATTGTTTCTTTGGGGCAAAGTACTTTGGTTGTGTTGTGCAGGTTCCACGTTGGCGCCGGAATCCCTGGTGTTGCGCCGCATCACATTTCGCCACCATCAACCTTCAACGTGCTTCTTGGCTCCTCCTGGTTCGATAAACCTTGGTTTCTTTCTGAGGGAAAACTTGCTACTGTGCGCATCATACCTTCCTCTTGGGGTTCCCAACGAACGTGTGAGTTACACGCCATCAACTACCATCTTTGTAACACCGAGAACCTCACACCCTTTTAACATATACATCTCAGTAGGATGTAAGGTCTTCACTTGGGCATGAAACTATATAATTTGTATGTGCGTGAAGTTCTTAGCCCGTCGAATCTTGTCCACATCCTACCTAGACAAAAAATCGCTCGCTGGGAGTTGAAACCTCAACAGTCGGAATGCACTTGGAAATGCAGAGAGAAAAAGGTAAGTATCCTCATCATCCCGGTAACCTGTTGACGTATGGCCATCCCATCAGAGTACGATGCTAGAAAAGTAGGTGATGGTTGTGAAGTACGCCACTTTTTCTCACGTTTAAATCTTTAGCTATGTCAAGAAATTGACTAAGTTTCTCTCTCAATGAGCTACTAATGACTAATTATTGCAAAGATGTGCAATATCTTCTATCTTTGAATGGTGTGTAGGAAATCACGTCATAATGGCAAATGGACCTGCAATAACTGAAGAAAATCTTGTCACAAGTACAAAAAAGTTGACCAGACGTCAAAAGGCGGTTCCAAGGAGTTTAGCGAACATCGGTACGGGCAAGCCCCGCTCGTACCGTTCGTCCGTACAGGGTGCCGCAACCTTCCTGAGGTCAAATGACCCTATAAGTTCTGTGAAGGGACCGGCGCCAAAAAGAGAGCCATTCGTCGGCAAACAGAGCCGCCATCTATTAGATCCATCTACACCACACTGAAGGAGACCCACCACCATAGTTCATCCATTTCACCTCCCATATCCTCCATAGCCATAGCCATCACCACTGTAATAGAGATCTCCTTGAGAATTAGCGACCATTCTAAGAATATTGCGGTTTCAATTCAAGTATTTGCAACAATGATTTCTATATTTGATCTTGATATTATGTGTGAGTGGTCCTCACGGGCTGCAGGTTGGGGTGAATCCTCGCAACATTTATATGCATCTAATCTCATGAATATGTCTAAGAATTGAATAGGAGCTTGGCAATCTTGTATCCTTGTCTCTTTGCCTCGATTCGATGATCTGCAGGTACCCATGTCTATCTGATCGATCAATGAAAGAGGTGGGATGAGGGGAGAACAGCGTGCTACCGCGAAACCGGAGTGACAGAAAGGGGAAAGTAACGGCACATGTTTAGTGATTCACTCGGGATCAACGACACAATCATATAGCTTAATGCTTTGGTATGTATTCATTTACTTAATAATTGTTGTTACTTGCGGCTGTGGGAACAATGGTTGGACCAAGAGACTCTTGTCACCTCTGGCTTTAGGGGCAAGAGTATTTACGGATGTTCTGCTCACAAATCTCTTATCACTATTTTATTTACTACACATTTGTGCTTAATTTCTATATGTATGAATAACTGCAGGAGAATCCTTGACCCTGGCCTATTTCCATCCATTGAACACAACCCACTCAAAGTAAACTAGATAGGTCCGGTAAACATAAAATTAAATCACCTAGCAAAGTCTTGTAGATGTTTCCTTTACACCATTTTAGCAGTGCTTCCCAAGGTTCGATTAAACCTAGGTCTTCTAGGGAAAAATCTTATCATACTACAATCCATAATCCGGATCGAAGGTATCAACCCTTTTTTTGGCGCCGTTGTCGGGGAAGCGATTTCGCTATTCCGGTAAGGTTACTAGAGACCTTGTTAGTTAGTTTCATTTTCATTTTTGTTTTTGTTTTAAGTTTTATTTAGTGTTATTAATTTACCTTTTTGTCATCTATTTGAAACCCCAAAAAATATTACTTTTTTTCTTTTATCATCATAAGTAAAAAATACAAAAAAGATAAGAACCATGGCACAAAAGAAGCTTGGGGAATATGCTATCTCCAATGATGATTTTAATCGTGCACCTATAACTGTTGCAGCAGAGAACTATGAAATTAAGCCTAACCTTTTAAGCTTGGTTCAACAGAATCAATTTGGAGGCTCAACCACTCAAGATTTAGGTATGCACTTGAATACATTTAGTGAGATATGTGATATGATGCGCATTAAAGATGTCAACCCCGATGTCGTAAAATTACGCTTGTTTCCTTTTTCATCAAGAGGAAAATCAAAAGACTGGTTGCTAGCTAGCCCAAAGGCACTAGTACTTCATGGGATGAGTGC
>NC_061510.1:377140388-377355816 GCF_022539505.1 Lolium rigidum
GGCTTCTCCATCGACACCGCTGCCATCTCCACCGCCATCTTCATCACCGCTGTGCTCCCATGAGGAGGAGTAGTTCTCCATCGAGGCTCGGGGCTGTACCGGTAGCTATGTGGTTCATCTCTCTCCTATGTGCTTCAATACAATAATCTCGTGAGCTGCCTTACATGATTGAGATTCATATGATGATGCTTGTAATCTAGATGTCATTATGCTAGTCAAGTGAGTTTTACTTATGTGATCTCCGAGACTCCTTGTCCCACGTGTGTAAAGGTGAGCAGTGTGTGCACCGTGTGGGTCTCTTAGGCTATATTTCACAGAATACTTATTCACCGTTGAATGGCATAGTGAGGTGCTTATTTATATCTCTTTATGATTGCAATGTGTTTGTATCACAATTTATCTATGTGCTACTCTAGCAATGTTATTAAAGTAGTTTTATTCCTCCCGCATGTGTGCAAAGGTGACGAGTGTGTGCACCGTGTTAGTACTTAGTTTATGCTATGATCATGATCTCTTGTAGATTGCGAAGTTAACTATTGCTATGATAATATTGATGTGATCTATTCCTCCTACATATGCATGAAGGTGACAAGCAGTGCATGCTATGTTAGTACTTGGTTTAGTCTTTTGATCTATCTTACACTAAAGGTTACTAAAATATGAGCATTATTGTGGAGCTTGTTAACTCCGGCATTGAGGGTTCGTGTAATCCTACGCAATGTGTTCATCATCCAACAAAGTGTGTAGAGTATGCATTTATCTATTCCGTTATGTGATCAATGTTGAGAGTGTCCACTAGTGAAAGTCTATTCCCTAGGCCTTGTTCCTAAATACCTGCTATCGTCTGCTTGTTTACCGTTTTACTCGCATTACTCACCGCGTTACTATTACTGCTTGTTTACTGTCTTGGGCAAAGCACTTTTGTGGTGTCGTTGCTACTACTTATTCATACCACCTCGTATTTCACTATCTCTTCGTCGAACTAGTGCACCTATTAGGTGTGTTGGGGACACAAGAGACTTCTTGCTTTGTGGTTGCGGGGTTGCATGAGAGGGATATCTTGACATCATGCACTAATATATTTACGAGTAATGTTTTCCCTCCAGTAAAGACTATGCAGCTACGATCCAATATTACAGGTTTTAGACAAGAAGATCGCGAGCCACTAGCGCTTGCATGGGAAAGGATGAAGGAAGCCATCATGAACTGTCCAAGACATGGAATATAGAAGACTGGTTAATTCTCCATTTATTTTATAATGCCCTTAACCCAATGTCAAAGTCTATGCTTTATACTGCAACCGGAGGAACATTCATAAGCAAGCAAGTTGAAGTTGCTAGAAGACTAGATGATATATATGCAAAGCAACCATGCCCAATGGCATGTAGAAAGATCCTCCTCAAGAAAGGTGAATTCAATCAACGAAGGTAATAATGAACAACTGACTTCAAAGGTAGACGAGCTTATAAATATTTTAAAGGGTAAGGAAAATACCCAAGTTAGTGCCATCACCAATTCGGATATTGAGGAAGTATTTATAGCAAGAAATCCTTATAACCATGCATGGAAGAGTCAAAACTTTGGCTCTAATTTTCAAAAGTAGTACACTAATCCTGCAAGAGTTTAAAATAACAACTACACCAATGGTAGTGGAACAAGCAATGGTAATGTTTATATTGAAAGTACTTTCAAAAAAATTATGCAAGCTCAAACTTAACAAAATAATACCCTTACAAAACTTACTGAGAATCATAGCACCATGTTAGGAAATTTGTCTAACCAAACTGTTTCTCCCAAGAATGATATTTAAGTTATAGGGATTTCTATTTTCGTGCTCTCGGGTCCTTAGTTGTGCTCAGTTTTCCTCAGCCGCTTAGTTTTTCCTCAGTTTTGCTCAAGCCCTTGTCTGAAACCCTCACAAGTGCTGGAACGGCTGGTTGCCTGATGGGTCGACAACTTTGACCGTTATCTCCTGACTAGTGGGGCCACATAGAGCCCGCAAAGACATGTCAGACCATCCATCTTTGTTTAACCGTAAGCATTGCCGTATCCCTGACCAAAACGCGGAAGAATGGGGCTTCGGTATATTGAATGACAAGTGGGGCCATGACGCTGATACAAGGGGCAATACACGAGTAGGATTAGATTTTTCAACGGAGCTCTACAGCGATGGCACGGAGGAGGTGGCCTGCGGGGTGCCGAGATGAGATCGACGTCCACAAAGAACTTCATGAGGCGAGACCAGACACATTAGATAGATATAAACTAGACGCGTTTAACCATGCAAAGAAGAGAAGAAATGGTCGAGGACATCGACGACTACCTCAACACTTTGACTGACCGTGTCGGACACGAACGCGAGCAATGTAGAGAAAACTAGTGTCTCTCCTTTCTGGCGTGTATAGATGGGTGCTAGGGGAGTGTGGTGGTGAAGGAAAAGACCTCGCGGTGGTATGTGGCGTCCACCATAGCGGGGCGGCGTGGCCATGCCCAAAACGGCGTGCATGTTCGGCATTGGCATCAGCATGTACGTTCGGCATTGGCCTCGGCGGTATCTCTGATCGAATGAGGGGACGTGATTGAGGGTGCATCCCGACGGTGACCTAGTAGTGGCGGCAAGCATAACAGTTCTGACCATGCAGATATCGTCATCGGCATCGTTTGGAGGCTGTGGTGCTGGAATCAAGGTGGGATTTGTTTCTTGTACGCCAAAATGAATTTGAAACAAGTTTCATGTTGAAGGTTAGGTAAAATACGAAATTTTGTAACTAAAAATTTTACTAGCACCATGGTGAGGTTCTTTTTGATAGAGCTATACGGTTCGGCAAATTTTTTTGACACTTTTTAGATATTTCTTGTTGTTACACGTATGGCATCATGTATGGCAAATTTAGGGTCATTTGGAGATGTTCGAAAAAATCACTTTGCTTAAGCGCATGTCGTTTCGTCTCACTGAAACCAGCTTTTGTAACAAGGTGATTTTTTCTACCTTCTCTAAATGACCTCATATTTCATACAGATGATCTTCTATAAATAGATAGGTAGATTGTTTCGTTTTTACATTTTTTTGAACTTTTATTTCCCTTTATAATACCATGTTAATTTTCAGGTCAAAACCTCAAAAGTTAACATAAGTAGATGGTGAACCCTCCCAAACTTCAAATACAGAGATAGATAGATTGTTTCCTTTATCATTTTTAGCGTGAAAATTAATGGCTACAATAAATCGGCGATGGTTTATCATTTTTTGTGTGAAAAGTAACGACTACAAGAAATCGATGATGGTTTATCATTTTTTGCGTGAAAAGTAATGGCCACAACAAATCGGTGATGCTTTATCATTTTTGCGTGAAAAGTAATGGCTACAAGAAATCGGTGATGGTTTATCATTTTTTGCGTGAAAAGTAATGGCTACAACAAATCGGTGATGATTTATCATTTTTAGCGCGTGAAAAATAATATAGAAAACCAAACTTGCTGAATCCGGTGGCAAACTGGTATTTAGAATACATAGAGGGTGGAAGCTAGCCACCGACAAAGAGAGAGAGGGTGGTGGCCCCGATCAGAGAGAGAGGGGTTATCCTGCCCGTTAGATCATACGATCAACGGTCGGCAGACACGATCCGCGTGACAAGGGCTAGACCAATCAGGGCAAGGTTGGGCGTCTGTGAGAATTTGTGAAGGAAGAGGGAAAAACTGAGTAGTTTCAAGAAACCAATGGCACCGTGAGTAGTAAACAGACTAAGGGATTCAAATATGAGATTTAAAAAATGGAAAATGCGTGTTTTGTACAATGAAACCCATCTTGGCCTACCTAAAAGTATTTGCAATACAAATATACATGAGTGTGAAAATTGTGGCCTCATTCAGACAAAGTATGTTTTGGGGAAAGCTGTTTTGGGAAGGGATTATTGTGGAAAGCCATGCACCTTCATAGCTACTAGGTGATTTTAGAAGTGGCAATTTATGGTAAAACTTGATTTATCTATGATTGTTATGGTTCCCAACGTGGCAGGTCGCGTAAGAAGACTCCATGAGTAAGTGCCACTATGGTTTTATCTTTTTTGGATTTTTTTGCACATTAAATGACTCATTTAACTAGCTTAATCCGATTTGTTGACTCTCTGTTGATCAGCCACTTGAGGATAAAACTGAGTATATTGCACTAGCCAATATTAGCACTAAAGGGGAAAACTGAGCACACAAAAAATGCTAGTATAAGACTCAAGGGTATACCTGAGTATATCTAAATTTCCAGGGTTAGACTCGAGGACGCGCGTTGCGGTGCAGAAGTGGAAGACGTGCAATTGTTGACGCGTAGGACGCGGGTCGCGGTGCAGAAGTTGAAGACGTGCAATCGTGGACGCGTGTCGCGGTGCAGAAGTCAAAGATTTGATACTAATTGGTGAAAAAGACAGAGAGAGAAAGTGGGGGAAAAGGTGCTCCTAAAAATGCCAATTTGTGTCGAGAGAGACAGAACCCAGCTCCTGCTCACGTACAACCAAGCACGATCTCGTCCTGTCCCACGCGGTCCCTTTCTACCAGCCCCACATGACGCGGCCTCACACGTCAGCATGGAACGATCAACTAAACGGGAATCCTCCCGTCTGAGCTCCTTCTGCGGGTTTCAGACAAGGGCTTGGGGAAAACTGAGGAAAAACAAAGGAGCTGGGGAAAATTGAGTACAACTAAGGATCCAAGGGCACGAAAATAGAAATCCCTAAGTTCTATAGGAAAGGACAAGACCGTTGAGGCACAATTGGGCAAGATAGCTTAAATCCAAACTATAATACTTGCAAGATTTGCAGGGAAGCCCGAACCAAACCCTGTTGAAGATCTCGAGATGATGAGGATCAAAGAAAAGAACGAAGAACCTGAAGAGCTGGACTATAGCAATGCTCCATCACCGGACTATTCCGTGGAAGATCTCATGAAGATGATCACCGTCAAGAATCCTAGAATTGATAAAGGTAACGGTACTATGTACCAACAATTTATTCATGAAGTAGCATGCAAAGTTCGTGAGTTAGAACAATAATATAAGAAGCTAGCTGAAAAGCTCCCAGCTACGCTTGATGATATATTTGAGCCTACTATTAAAAATCATATTGGAGTGAATGAGGTTGCTGCACTTTGTGATCTTGGTGCAAGCGTCTCAACTATTCCAAAGAGCTTATTTGATAAGTTAAAATTGGGGCCATTCAAAACAACTGAGCTAAGACTTCACCTAGCTTATTCAACTTATAAACAAGGTGTAGGAATCAAAGATAATATTGTGGTAGATATTAAAGGATGTCCCTCTCTTATTGATATTGTTATTGTGGACATGCCCGAAGACCCTACAGCTCCTATAATGTTAGGAAGGCTATTTCTTAGACCTATGAAAGCTCTAATCAATTTGCACGAAGGAAATGTGAGACTTAGACTACCATCTAAATAACCATTTGTACACTTTCCTAGAAAAAGAAGGCCAAACATGATGATAATGGGATCATTACTTTAAAAGCTAATTACTTGGGAGTGGGACTTCAACTTCCAAAATCAAAATGATCACCATATGGGTCGAGCTAATTGGCCTTAACAAGAAGCGCTTTCATGGGAAGCAACCCATATTTAATAAATTTATTTTACTAGTTCTTGTTTTAGTTTCATGGTTGTTTTTTTATTTCTAATAAAGAGCGTTCTTAAGATCCTTTGGAAAGAGGAGAAGAAACAAGTGTTTATGCCTCTCGATTTTATATACTAACACACGAGCATTCTCAATTTTTTATGAACTGATGGTTTTTCTTTAGTCATTTTCGAGGATATGTTGATGTGCAAAGGCATGTGAAGGAATGCAAAGAAATTAAAAGTTTAGCAGGTTCCAGTACAAATGGCGACCATCGCTATGTTTGTATCCGACCGTACCACGCGCCCGTACCACTTCATCAGCCCAAAGAGGAGAAACATGCAAGTTTTGTCGAAACTATCCGCAACTTTAGCGACCATCGGTACAAGGGCACCCGTCCATACCAGTCGCGCGTACCACTTCATCGACAAAACATCAATTTTTCGAAAAGGATCCAGTAGGTTTAGTGACCACCCGTACGGGGAGATATGACCGTACCGCGCGTCTGTACCAAGTGTATCGACTCAACCATGAGGCGGCGACACCCACTACGGGCGGGTTGTGCTCGTACCGAGCGTCGAATCACGACTTAAGCACAGGAAGAGGTAAGCCTAAACCCAAAATTTTCATATTCTTTCTCTTTCTCCTCCAAACTCCAAACCAAATCCATTGGATCTTCAAATCTGTTTGTTTTTTATTCGATTCCTAGCACTACATCGAACCATGGTACATTTCTCCTCCGATCAACAACTTATTTTCAGCAAAACCATGTTCTAGCTCTTGCTATTATCAATCTAGACTTAGGTCTTATTATGAACTTCATCACCCTAATGAGCATGTTAGATTTAGAAATTTGAGGAGATTATTTTATAGGATATGTAGAGGAAGATCATATGTATATTTCTAGCGGATCGGATTTTTTTTAAGTTTTAATTTGTGTTTAAAGATACTTAGCTATTGATTAATTTGTAGATGAACACTAGGAGCCGCACACACGCCGTGGCTGCACAAGCCGCACCATTGGTTGAGAACACCCTTGCTGCGTTTGGCATCAAGTTCGATGATCAACACAAAATCAATTGTTTCAACCGCCTAAAGAAACATGAGATCAAGTCAACAAAATGGGCACGCCCCCATATTCTAAACCAACTAGGCCTACGCCATGATTTCAATACCCTTTGCAACAATTTCGGGTTGCTTCACTTTGTTTTTTAGGAGGCCTTCACCTATCGCCGCTTGACACTCGAGTTCCTTAGCACCTTGAAGCATACAGTGGGAAGGTATCACACCCCGGAGGAAAATCAACCCGGGGTCGAGTAGATATCCTTCCATTTGATGAACCGTGATTACGAACTAACTCTAGATGAGTGGTGCCACTACTTTGGCTTTGATAACGGCACCTTTGCCAACCGTTTCACTTAGTTTACTATAAACCCGTCTCCTCTCAATTATTTTAGTAGGATGAAGGTATCTGACACACTCCCTTAAGGGAATAATATTGAGTGCCCTGCTTTTCGCTATTTGTACGACGTTATTGCTAACACCTTGCAGGGACGTGCTGATTTCACAAGAATCAATGAAGAAAAACATGATGATCCTCGCAAAGGCCGTGTTTCCAAATAGCAACATCCGCCCAAACTCGGGCGCCCTTCTCATCATTTACCTGAGCCACCAAGTGACGAGGGATCATCTCGCCAATGCCTACGTATTGTAGACTTGGGTTTCGGGAGAGAGCGACGATGGAGATTCCGGGGACGAGATTAGGCACACGACGTACCCAGCTTCGGGTCCCCTCGGTGGAGGATCCCTACGTGCTGCTAGCAATCCACTATATGATGATATGTATGTTTACAGGGTGCCGCCATAGGCGGAGCTATGCTGTCTATCTGTTGGCCCCTATTTCGGGTGCCCTGGCTAGCTTTATATATGCAACCAGCCTAGGGTTTTACAAGAGTCCTAGTCGACTACTTCTTCAGGTTGCCTTGTTGGGCCTTCTCCATATTGGGCCGAGCCGATCCAGGTATACCAATAATGGGTACCCGAAGGGTATACCCATGTCAGTAGCCCCCGAGTTTATAGGGAAGTCGAAGACTTGCGTAGAAACTCCAAGCATAACCATCTCCGAAGTCGAAGAAATACAAGGCGAGGTCCATGTCGTAGATCATGTGTAGCGTAGATGATGTCGACGATTCTTGAAATTATCGGGTGCGCGGCAGCGCTCCCGATGGGAGTAGCCCCGAGTCTATGGGCAAGTGCTTGCACTTGGGCATAGACTCAAGTTGTACTACTCGATGAAGAACTTAACTATATTTCTGGAAGACTTGATGAAATCCATGTGCTCCCGATGGGAGTAGGCTCCACTCGAGTCGTAGAACCGAGTTGAGTCTACAAACCTGAATTGCCGTAGATGATGTCGAAGTTATCTTTCTATCGGGTGCGCGACCAGCGCTCCCGATGGGAGTAGCCCCCGAGGCTACAGCCAAGTGTTTGCACTTGGGTGTAGGCTCAACTTGCTTTTAATCGACACCATAATTTTTCCTCTTTCTTGTATCTTATCGGGAGGGTGAACAATAATCTTGATAAGAGTAGCCCCCGAGCCTATGGGCAGGTGCTTGCACCTAGGCATAGGCTCAAGTTGTACTACTCGATAAAGAACTTGACTATATTTCTGGGCGCAGCCCCTCTTTTTATCGACTCCAGGCCATTGCTATTTTTATTTGACATCCATATCTATATTGTACAGGGATAATGGTAATTGGGGCTAGTTCATCCGACGGATCGGGTACTAGTTAACTGCTCTAGTGGCAATCCGCAAAAACCTACTTCAAGATCACGTCCCTGGACATGATCCCGGGATGTCGGTGTTAACTCGACAGGTGCCGCTTAAGGTCTTACCATTCTGTCGAGTCCCGGTCATGTTTTATCGGGTACCTAACGCGTCCGTTAGGATTTTTCTTCGTATCCGTTGATACGGAAAAAAGTAGCAAACCGACGTCGAGAGACGGTGCCACGCCGCTAGAACGGATCCGGGGTCTTACCTTCGCAGAGTTTTTGCGGCATTCAGAGATTATTCGCGACTTTTAGCGCTCTGAGAATATATTGTCGAGTGCCTTGTTCGGCTGATGCAATGACCCATTTTACGGGCTCTTCTATATTTTTCTCGGGCATGTTTAGACAGCCGAATATATTGGATTCTTCTATATTGTCGGGTTCATCACCGATGCTCTTGCTCGGAAGAATATGACGAGTCAATGGACCCGAAGATTTGTCCATCTCTCTTTTTTTTTGTTCCTCCTTGATGCAAATTTCGTCGAGTTCTTTCTTCAGGAAAGTTTCTTCGGGTCCTCTTTGAGGACAATTCTTTGGGTCCTCTTTGAAGATAATTCTTCGAGACCTCCTTGAGGATAATTCTTCGGGACCTCCTTGAAGATAATTTTTTGGGACCTCCTTGAGGATAATTCTTCGGGACCTCCTTGAAGATAATTCTTCGGGACCTCCATGAGGACAATTCTTCGTCGGGACCTGTTCTTTCTTGAAGACAATTTTGTCGAGTTCTCCCTGTAGACAATTTCGTCAGGTTCTCTCTTATATACTTTGAAATTTGATATCTCCTGCACAAATAAACAAACTTTTTCTATCTTTTCCTTGACTCTCTTTTTCGCATGCGGTGTCAGATGCTCGGATTCGATGATATGTAAAGTGAATATATGCCGCGTAGCCCCCAAGCAACGGGTGCGGCGAAATTAAATGATAATCAACTTTGTGTAAAATAAAGGAACACTTAGCTTATTGGGCACGACGGAGCCGATGCGCGATGAGGTCTTCAAGTGCAGCGAAAATGTTGAGCTGAAGTAGAAACCACCGAATTAGCGAAAGTGGATACCCACCAAATTGTTGATGAAGAGATAGCCGAGCCCCCGAGCACTGCTGGGGTGATGTCATGATTGTTGCTTAAACGCCGTGTCACAGTTGTTACTCGGGGTAAAGTCGTTGTCGAGCCCCCGAGTATTATCCGTGTCGCCGAAAGAAGGCCATTAAGGATGAAATACTGAAGAATCCAGTAATAACCATAGAAGATGAATCCGCTGATATCATAGAGGATGAATCCGTTGACCCGAAGAATCCAGTAATAACCATAGAAGATGAATCCGCTGATATCATAGAGGATGAATCCATTGACCCGGAAAAAATAGTTTCAGTAATAACCATAGAAGATGAATCCGCTGATGTCATAGAGGATGAATCCATTGACCCGAAGAAAATAGTTCCAGTAATAACCATATAAGATGAATCCATTGACCCGGAAGCACATCGGGTAGTATTGTATTGTATAAGAGGAAACCAATGATAACCCGAAGAGAATAAATCCAGTAAGCCGAAGAAGATAAATCCACTGATCCGAAGAAAATAAATCCACTGAAGCGGTGAAAATATATCCAGAGCCGAAGAAGGGAAATCCACTAAGCCGATGAAGATATATCCAGTGCCGAAAAAAATAAATCCACGAGTGTATTTGCAGTAACGGTGTAATGGCGCAGCCCCAAGTGTCGGGTGTATTTACTGTAATATTGTAATGGCACAACCCACGAGTATTCGGGTATGGCGAAAGTAAATAAATGACTAAATCTTGGAGGAAGAGGAAAACTTAGCTTTTTAGTGTGTGCAGCGAAGCCAATGTGGACGCTAGTCCTGCCTCAGATGCAGTCTGTAGTCGCGCGGCGCCTGGCCGAAAGTAGTAGAAGTGGCCGACATAGTCGATAAAGAGGACGCAGTAGATCGGCGAATCCATGCGGCGTTTTAGCCGAAAGTAGTCGATGAGGTGACACGGTCGACACGGCCGGTCCGTGACGGGTGAGCCCCCGAGCGTGGAGAATATGCGACGGCGAAATAGCCGGAGCTTATTCCGATCTGTTGTGTTAATAAAGCGCAAAAAATTTGTGCGCAATTAATAGTACGAGCCGATTTTTTTTGACTGAAATAAACTTTACAAATAATAATTAATTGGAAATATAGCACCTGATGGTCTTTCTGTCGGATGGCGAGTTCGTGATGTCGGGAGCGTTGACTGGTTCTCGACAAACGACTCTATGATCGAGACTTATGTGTGTCAATCTGTATACAGGAAATATAAAAGAAAACCGAGAAAAATAGACGTAGAATTTATTCGCTAGACACAACATATAACTTAAGAAGGAAATTATGGGGCCGATCAAGTGAGTTCTTTGTTTTCTTTCAGCGATCCATGTTAGCTAGATGAATATAATATGATTCATATGACAGGGCGGTGGTACTTAGCTTGTTCTGGAAGGAGCGGCAGGTCAAATCTTGAAGCTTGCGTTGAATTACCGACAACTTTGAGAAAAGTAGGCGTGATACTCCCCGTGCAGCGCCGTTGGGTATTGGGTTGATGCCGTACACGACTCGAGGTTCCTCGGCGACTCGGCGACTCAGGTAGACAGACGAAAGCAAGAGTAGCGCACGACCTGGGCCAAATTTGTTGCCATGTGAACCGCGAAACTGACCCGGTTGAAGAAGATCTATTGTGCCAGCATTGTGTTCGCGGATGATGAAGTCCAGCGCCGGCGAAGCAAACGATCTGGTTGGAACCGATCTTGCAAAGGCTGTAACTCGACATAGATGAAAGATCTCGCCCGGATAACGAAATCCAGTCATCACGATTCCCACAGACGGCGCCAATTGACGAGGGATCATCTCGCCAATGCCTACGTATTGTAGACTTGGGTTTCGGGAGAGAGCGACGATGGAGATTCCAGGGACGAGATTAGGCACACGACGTACCCAGCTTCGGGTCCCCTCGGTGGAGGATCCCTACGTGCTTGCTAGCAATCCACTATATGATGATATGTATGTTTACAGGGTGCCGCCATAGGCGGAGCTATGCTGTCTATCTGTTGGCCCCTATTTCGGGTGCCCTGGCTAGCTTTATATATGCAACCAGCCTAGGGTTTTACAAGAGTCCTAGTCGACTACTTCTTCAGGTTGCCTTGTTGGGCCTTCTCCATATTGGGCCGAGCCGATCCAGGTATACCAATAATGGGTACCCGAAGGGTATACCCATGTCACCAAGCACTTGAAGCTCGGGGGCCCATATGTGGAGGGGGAGTCATCACCGTCCTGGCACAAGGACTTAATATCAATGTAAGTAATTTACGAGCATTGGGGACCTCGCCGCCTTGGTTTTACTACTCTAAATGCATGTGGTATGGTTAGAAAAAGAATGGTATAGATATTACATCAACATACCGGGAGATGAGCACTTGATTGTTGCCCTTTTGCCTAATGGTATATTCTCTATCGAGGATGGGCATTCGCATTATGATGCGCAGGTTGAGGCAAAACTACCACAACAATAAAATGAACCCGGAGGAGAAGAAGAAGTTGAAGAAGAACATGCATGGCCTGAATTGGAGCAGCGACCACTTCATGACTTCACCACGTATCAGGATATGTACGCGCTCGAAGGAAGCATTGAGAACATGAGCAACCCCGCCATCAATCTTTAAGACTCCACCAACGATCTCGCTTCCCAATTCACTCATTGGAGCATCCAATCGAACTTTGGGAGCTATCATCCACCACCACAATAAGCTCAACAAGAGGGCTCACAAAATGCTAAGCTAGGGGATGTGCTTCTCAAGCATTTTTATTTGTGTTAAGTAAATTTGTACTCTGGCTCTTTGAAAGAGCTTTGAAACACTCGTGTTGCTTTTGATTTGCTTTTGATTTTAGTTTTTTTGTAATTTTATTTTTTGTTGTTGCCAATCTCTTTCTTTTTCCCTCTCAACCCCAAATTCACAAAAATACAAAAATATTTTCCTTTTATCCTTGTTCATGAAAAAGCGGATTTACAATTGCCTCTTTACTTTGATATTATTAATGAGATTGATCTACTAAGATTTTTGAAGGAACACATCATAAGGAAGAGAAATCTGAAGTCATGTATAAAAGGTATGTCCTATGTATCCACTTTGGAAGTTTGAAATTGTTTATGCTAGTTAGTAGACTTGTTATGATATGGTATTAGTGGGAGTGATTTGAAACAATTGGAGTAGAGCTTTTATTTCTATGTTTAATTAATTGTGGTAGCTCTTGCTCTAGTTCATTTAATTAACCAAGTTTTGCCCTGGAAATAATATTGCCAAACAAGTAAAACAGGAAAAGGTCTAAAATTATGACTTGTATGATGACCGATTGTCTTAAGGGTTTAACTTTGAAGATACTTAACTCCATAGATATAGTGATAGACTTGATAGCACTCTTGATAGGAAGTTTTTGATTGAACTAAAGTCTAGTGGTGACTGAGATGCATGCCAAGCTGTAATGTTGTGAATCAAGTTTGATATTTCTTAAAGCTTGTCTACAAATTGTGGTGCACACTCTTGGGATGCTAACAACTCTGTTGGATTATGAATGATTTGCAGTATAAATCCCAATTTCAACTATTGAGTTGAAGGCACATGTAGCTAGCTACTCGTGTGCACTATTAGTTCCCTTGAGTGTTGTAGAAATATTACTAAAAGGTCATTCATGACTCTTGATTGGAAATTATCATTGGAATCCAAATATATCACTTCTAAGTCTTCGCATGGACTCATTACTACTAGATGAATTTTCTTGAAAGGCAATGAATAGATAGTAAGTGTTTTGATAGTCTTGATCTATTGATGCGGGCGTCAATAAGATACTTTATTTCTTATACCTCTTTTGACATGAATGCTCCTACTTAACTTTGATGATAATAAACTTCCTAGTGTTTCTTGGCATACCGAGAGTTAACTACTTAGCTAGAGTGATAGTTTACACAACTAGTTATTCATGCTCATAAATGTTTATTGTGATTGTCTCGAGTTATCGATGCTTGTATTATATTCTTGGCACTTCTATAACTATGCTAATATTTAAAATGGAAGAAGTGTTGGAGTCATAAAGCTACCAATTATAAGTGAATTTAATTCCTTGTTATTTTGGTTTAAACACCAAATTCCTTATGGTTATTTTTTTCTTGCTTGAGGACGATCAAGGCTAAGCTTGGGGAAGTTGATGGCTATGAAATACGCCATTTTTTCTCACGTTGAAACCTTTAGATATGTCAATAAATTGACTCAGTTTCTCTCTCAATGAGCTATTTATGACTAATTATTGCAAAGATGTGCAATCTCTTCTATCTTTGAATGGTGTGCATGAAATCACGTCATAATGGCAAATGGACATGCAATAACTAAAGAAAATCTCATCACAAGTACACCAAAGTTTACCAGACGTCGAAAGGTGGTTCCAGGGAGCTTAGCGGACATCGGTATAGGCAAGCATCGACTGTACCGTCTGCCCGTACGGGGTGCCGCAACCTTCCCGAGGTCAAACCCTATAAGTTATGTGAAGGGACCGACACCAAAAAGAGATCCATTCATCGTAAAACAGAGCCGCCATCCATCAAATCCATCTACACCATACCGAATGAGATCCACCACCTTAGTCGATCCATTTAACCTCCCATCTCCGCCATAGCCATAGCCATCATCATTGTAATAGAGATATCCTTGAGAATTGGCGACTTGTAAGAATTTTGTGATTTCAGTTCAAGTATTTGCAACAATGACTTCTATATTTGATCCTGATATTATGTGTGAGTAGTCCTCACGGGCTGCGGGGTGGGGTGAATCCTCGCAGCGTTTATATGCATCTAATCTCATGAATATGTGTAAGAATTGAATAGGAGCTTTGCAATCTTGTATCCTTGTCTCTTTGCCTCGATTCGATGATGCAGGTACCCATGTCTATCTGATCGATCAACGGAAGAGGTGGGATGAGGGGATAATGACATGCTACTGCGAAACCTGAGTGACAGAAAGGGGAAAGTAACGGTACATGTTTAGTGATTCAGTCGGGATCAATGACACAATCATCTAGCTTAACGCTGTGGTTTGTATTTATTTTCTTAATAATTATTGTTACTCATGGCTGTGGGAACAATGGTTGGACTAAGAGACTCTTGTCACCTCCGACTTCAGGGGCAAGATTATTTACAGGTGTGTTGCTCACAAATCTCTTATCACTATTTTATTTACAACACATTTGTGCTTCATTTCTATATGTATGCATAGCTGCAGGTGAATCCTTGACCCTAGCCTATTTCCATCCATTGAACACAACCCACTCAAAGTAAACTAGATAGGTCTGGTAAATATAAAATTAAATTAACTAGCGAAGTCTTGTTGATGTTTCCATTACACCATTTTAACAGTGCTTCCTAAGGTTCGATTAAACCTAGGTCTTCTAGGGAAAAAATCTTATCATACTACAATCCATAATCCGGATCGAAAGTATCAGTATGCATCAGTGGTCCCATCGGGCAGGGCCTGAGATCATGTGACGTGGGCATTACCCTCCGGGTAACTGTTATTGCCCTATCCTATACAGCCCAACTGGAGGCCCATGAAGACACCCGATGGCAAGATGGGCCACTAGGTCGGTGCCGAAGAAGATTCCTTGAAGAACAAGACGAAGAGGAACCGAGCAAGGAAAGTTTAGAGCTAGGTCTCTTGTAAACCTAGTCGTACTCGTACAGATCTCTTGAGACCTGGCCCCCTATATAAGGGCCAGGAGAGGGGCTGTCGAGACACACAATCAATCTTAGCAATTTTAGCCACCATAAGTCTAGAGCTAGGTCATCGTAACGCTTAGCCTCTCGACAAGAACACAGCTGAAACCTTCGGCACCCCATTGTAACCCGATATTTTCATAATCAAGATCGAACAGGCAGGACGTAAGGGTTTTACCTCATCGAGGGCCCCGAACCTGGGTATATTGCTCTCCCCACTTGTCTGTTAACCGATGTCTCGTGTCATCCTACATGATTCCATCAACCCTAAGCCCCAATCGGAGGGCATTGCCGAGGAGTACCCTCGACAATTGGCGCCGTCTGTGGGAAAACTGTCGGCACAAGGCAGGTCATCGGCAGTACCAGTCACATCTGCAACGTTCACGCTGGATGATACGTCTCCGACGTATCGATAATTTCTTATGTTCCATGCTACATTATTGATGATATCTACATGTTTTATACACATTATATGTCGTATTTACGCATTTTCCGGCACTAACCTATTAACAAGATGCCGAAGAGCCGATTCTTGTTTTCTGCTGTTTTTGGTTTCAGAAATCCTAGTAAGGAAATATTCTCGGAATTGGACGAAATCAACGCCCAGGGTCCTATTTTTGCACGAAGCTTCCAGAAGACCGAGGGGGAAAGAAAGTGGGGCCACGAGGCGCCGCCACAACAGGGCGGCGCGGCCTGGACTTGGCCCGCGCTGGCCTGGTGTGTGGGGCCCTCGTGTGGCCCCCCGCGTTGACCTTCCGCCTACTTAAAGTCTTCGTCGCGAAACCCTCTGTACCGAGAGCCACGATATGGAAAACCTTCCAGAGACGCCGCCGCCGCCAATCCCACCTCGGGGGATTCAGGAGATCGCCTCCGGCACCCTGCCGAAGAGGGGAATCATCTCCCGGAGGACTCTTCATCGCCATGATCGCCTCCGGAGTGATGAGTGAGTAGTTCACCCCTGGACTATGGGTCCATAGCAGTAGCTAGATGGTCGTCTTCTCCTTATGTGCTTCATTGTTGGATCTTGTGAGCTGCCTAACATGATCAAGATCATCTATATGTAATACTATATGTTGTGTTTGTCGGGATCCGATGGATAGAGAATACTATGTTATGGTGATTATCAATCTATTACCTATGTGTTGTTTATGATCTTGCATGCTCTCCGTTATTAGTAGAGGCTCTGGCCAAGTTTTTGCTCTTAACTCCAAGAGGGAGTATTTATGCTCGATAGTGGGTTCATGCCTCCATTAAATCTGGGACAGTGACAGAAAGTTCTAAGGTTGCGGATGTGCCGTTGCCACTAGGGATAAAACATTGATGCTATGTCTAAGGATGTAGTGTTGATTACATTACGCACCATACTTAATGCAATTGTCTGTTGCTTGCAACTTAATACTGGAAGGGGTTCGGATGATAACCTGAAGGTGGACTTTTTTAGGCATAGATGCATGCTTGGATAGCGGTCTATGTACTTTGTCGTAATGCCCAATTAAATCTCACTATATTTATCATATCATGTATATGCATTGTTATGCCCTTTTCTATTTGTCAATTGCCCGATCGTAATTTGTTCACCCAACATGCTTTAATCTTATGGGAGAGACACCTCTAGTGAACTGTGGACCCCGGTCCTATTCTTTACATCGCATACAATCTACTGCAATACTTGTTTTACTATTTTCTTTGCAAACAATCATCTTCCACACAATACGGTTAATCCTTGTTACAGCAAGCCGGTGAGATTGACAACCTCACTGTTTCGTTGGGGCAAAGTACTTTGGTTGTGTTGTGCAGGTTCCACGTTGAATCCCTGGTGTTGCGCCGCATCACATTTCGCCACCATCAACCTTCAACGTGCTTCTTGACTCCTACTGGTCCGATTAAACCTTGGTTTCTTACTGAGGGAAACTTGCTACTGTGCGCATCACACCTTCCTCTTGGGGTTCCCAACGGACGTGTCAACTACACGCATCAAGCAAATTTCTGGCGCCGTTGCCGGGGAGATCAAGACACGTTGCAAGGGGAGTCTCCACTTCCCAATCTCTTTACTTTGTTTTTGTCTTGCTTTATTTTATTTACTAGTTTGTTTGCTGCACCTAAACAAAACACACAAAAAATAGTTGCTAGTTTTACTTTATTTACTGTCTTGCTCTCTATATCAAAAACACAAAAAAAAATTAGTTACTTGTCTTCACTTTATTTGCTTAGTTTACTCTTTGTTTATTTCATCATGTTTCCTCCTAAGCACACTCTAAAAGACATACCGGTAGGCCGAGGGTCTATGATTGGAAGAGATAATATAGAAGATTTTTTCACTCATGTTAGTATAGCTGAGGATTTTGAAGATAGACACTTGGTAGAACTTGCTCCTACTTACGAAATTGCTGTTGCTTCTCTAGTACACATGTTGGAAATTAAATTTGTTAATCTTAATCCTATAATTCAGCATATGTTTCTTACACTCTCTGATATGGAGGAAGGAGAAAAGAAAGATTTTGTCTTAGAAACTCTTCTAAAAGAATTTGGTGGTGTAGCAAGAGAGGCTAGAAAAGTCTTTACTAAATATAAAATGCTTGGTTCCTACACTAACTTTGCTAGCACCCTTGAAAAAATGGATATTGATAGGATGAAGTACACTAATAATGTTAATGATGGAGGGGACATTAAGACATCAATACCTTGCAAGCTTGTAGGAATGTTCGAGGCACTAGAAAAGAATTATGATTGGATTGTTCCCGAAAATTTATTTGATGAGAATAACAAGCCTAAGAGTAATGAAAAGGGAGCCTCTGAAACTTACATAGATAAGATAACATGCATTGTAGAGGAAACTCCCAACTCCCAAGGTAACGATGTTGATGCTTCATCTCTTGATAATACTTGAATTACACTTTCTGCGCCTAGCTGAAAGGCGTTAAAGAAAAGCGCTTATGGGAGACAACCCATGTTTTTACTACAGTACTTTGTTTTATATTTGAGACTTGGAAGTTGTTTACTACTGTAGCAACCTCTCCTTATCATGTTTTTGTGCCAAGTAAAGTTTCAATGTTAAAGTTGATGTTATATTTGGGATCGCTGCGCAGAAACAGCATTACCGTCTGTCACGAATTCTGGCATAAGTCTCTGTAGAAAATTCGAAAAAATCTGCAAAATTACGAGCGTGATCCTCAGATATGTACGCAACTTTCATTAGTTTTGAGTTTTTCCATTTAAGCAAGTCTAGTGCCCCTTTCAGGTTCGTCTTTACGGACTGTTCTGTTTTTGACAGTTTCTGCCTTTTATTTCGCATTGCCGTATTTGCTATGTTGGATGAATTCCTTTGATCCATTAATGTCCAGTAGCTTTGTGCAATGTCCGAAGTGTTAAGAATGATTGTGTCACCTCTGAATATGTGAATTTTTAATTGTGCACTAACCCTCTAATGAGTTTGCTTGAAGTTTGGTGTGAAGGAAGTTTTCAAGGGTCAAGAGAGGAGTATGATATACTATGATCAAGAGGAGTGAAAGCTCTAAGCTTGGGGATGCCCCCGTGGTTCATCCCTGCATATTTTAAGAAGACTCAAGCGTCTAAGCTTGGGGATGCCCAAGGCATCCCCTTCTTCATCGACAACATCATCGAGTTCCTCCCCCGGAACTATATTTTTATTCAGTCACATCTTATGTACTTTGCTTGGAGCGTCGGTTTGTTTTGTTTTTTTTTTGTTTGAATAAAATGGATCCTAGCATTCACTGTATGGGAGAGAGACACGCTCCGCTGTTGCATATGGACAAATATGTCCTTAGGCTTTACTCATAATGTTCAAGGCGAAGGTTGAAACTTCTTCGTTAAATTGTTATATGGTTGGAATCGGGAAACGCTACATGTAGTAATTCTAAAATGTTTTGGATAATGTGATATTTGGCAATTGTTGTGCTCATGTTTAAGCTCTTGCATCATATACTTTGCACCCATTAATGAAGAAATACATAAAGCTTGCTAAAATTTGGTTTGCATATTTGGTCTCTCTAAGGTCTAGATAATTTCTAGTATTGAGTTTTGAACAACAAGGAAGACGGTGTAGAGTCTTATAATGTTTACAATATGTCTTTTATGTGAGTTTTTCTGCACCGGTTCATCCTTGAGTTTGCTTCAAATAACCTTGCTAGCCTAAACCTTGTATCGAGAGGGAATACTTCTCATGCATCCAAATCATTGAGCCAACCACTATGCCATTTGTGTCCACCATACCTACCTACTACATGGTATTTCTCCGCCATTCCAAAGTAAATTGCTTGAGTGCTACCTTTAAAATTCCATCATTCGCCTTTCAATATATAGCTCATGGGACAAAATAGCCTTAAAAAACTATTGTGGTATTGAATATGTACTTATGCACTTTATCTCTTATTAAGTTGCTTGTTGTGCGATAACCATGCTTCTAGGGACGCCATCAACTATTCTTTGTTGAATATCATGTGAGTTGCTATGCATGTCCGTCTTGTCTGAAGTAAGAGAGATCTACCACCTTAATGGTTGGAGCATGCATATTGTTAGATAAGAACATTGGGCCGCTAACTAAAGCCATGAATCATGGTGGAAGTTTCAGTTTTGGACATATATCCTCAATCTCATATGAGAACACTAATTGTTGCCACATGCTTATGCATTAAAGAGGAGTCCATTATATGTTGTCCATGTTATCCCGGTATGGATGTCTAAGTTGAGAATAATCAAAAGCGAGAAATCCAAAATGCGAGCTTTCTCCTTAGACCTTTGTACGAGGCGGCATGGAGGTACCCCTTTGTGACACTTGGTTAAAACATGTGTATTGCGATGATCCGGTAGTCCAAGCTGATTAGGACAAGGTGCGGGCACTATTAGTATACTATGCATGAGGCTTGCAACTTGTAAGATATAATTTACATAACTCATATGCTTTATTACTACCGTTGACAAAATTGTTTCATGTTTTCAAAATAAAAGCTCTAGCACAAATATAGCAATCGATGCTTTCCTCTTTGAAGGACCTTTCTTTTACTTTTATTGTTGAGTCGGTTTACCTATCTCTCTCCACCTCAAGAAGCAAACACTTGTGTGAACTCGTGCATTGATTCCTACATACTTGCATATTGCACTTGTTATATTACTTTACATTGACACTATCCATGAGATATACATGTATAAGTTGAAAGCAACCGCTGAAACTTAATCTTCCTTTGTGTTGCTTCAATACCTTTACTTTGATTTATTGCTTTATGAGTTAACTCTTATGCAAGACTTATTGATGCTTGTCTTGAAGTACTATTCATGAAAAGTCTTTGCTTTATGATTCATTTGTTTACTCATGTCATTACCATTGTTTTGATCGCTGCATTCATTACATATGTTTACAATAGTATGATCAAGATTATGATGCCATGTCACTCCGGAAATTATCCTTGTTATCGTTTACACTGCTCGGGACGAGCGGAACTAAGCTTGGGGATGCTGATACGTCTCCGACGTATCGATAATTTCTTATGTTCCATGCTACATTATTGATGATATCTACATGTTTTATACACATTATATGTCGTATTTATGCATTTTCCGGCACTAACCTATTAACAAGATGCCGAAGAGCCGATTCTTCGTTTTATGCTGTTTTTGGTTTCAGAAATCCTAGTAAGGAAATATTCTCGGAATTGGACGAAATCAACGCCCGGGGTCCTATTTTTGCACGAAGCTTCCGGAAGACCGAGGGGAAAGGAAGTGGGGCCACGAGGCGCCGCCACAACGGGGGCGGCGTTTTGCCGTGCACGGTTTGGTGCACGCCCACATTAGAAAGTCCCTGGACTATAAATATGTATCTAGGGTTTATGGAATAAACAACAACCAACGTTCAACACAAACCAATCTCGGCGCATCGCCAACCCCTTCGTCTCAAGGGTTTCTCCGGTAAGCACCATGCTGCCTAGATCGCACCTTGCGATCTAGGCAGCACTGAGCTGCCCACGTTGTTCATGCGTTGCTCGTGCTGAAGCCTTTTTGATGGCGAGCAACGTAGTTATCATAGATGTGTTAGGGTTAGCATTGTTCTTCGTATCATATGCTTGTCGTAGTGCAACCCTTGCGCATCTAGCCGTCCTTGTACCTCATCATGGGTGCAGGGGCGGCACCCCGCTTGATCGTTATTTAGTAGATCTGATCCGTTACGATCGCTCCTTGATTCATCAAGGATTAGTTTAATATCTGCAATAGTTAGGCCTTACAAAGGGTTGGAGGATCCAGCGGCGTGTAGAGTGTAGTTTGCTGGCCCTAGACAGGATGTTCCGAGGATCAACCTCGTGTTGGTTTTTAGGCCTTGTCTAGGGTTGGCTTACGATCACCGTGCGCGAGCGCGAGGCCCAATCGTGAGTAGGATGATCCGATTATGCGGTGAAAACCCTAGATCGTCGTGGATCTCATATGCTTTATCTTGATCAAGCAGGACCACCATATATTCGGCCACCTTGGACGAATCATGGGTGGATCGGCTCCATGAGCCGATTCACGGGATAACCCGAGAGCCGATCGAGGCTCGTATTTAACGTGTACGTGTGTGCCCTGCGAGGAAACTAAGCGAGGCATCATCCACACCTTCCGACCAGGTATAGGTCGGGTGGCACGCCCTTGCAATTTGCATCGGCGCGCGACCGGGGAGGCTTTGCGGGCCGTCGCTCTGAGGGACTGGGGCCAGCCGCAGCCCTAGTTGTTCCCGGTTCTACGGTGTTGACCAGTCACTGCCCGCCGGTGGGTTTCTGACGTCAACACATTCTGGCACGCCCGGTGGGACAAAAATCTTCAACCTCAGCCACCTCGCCGTCTACATCGGAGATGGCGGAAGAAACTCCGGTCACTTACGAGGATCTCACTGGCGAGCTCAAGAAGAAGTATGACGAGGTCAAGATCCTCCTCGAAGCCGACCTCATCGGCTCTTTCCACAGGACCCGCTCCCATGGCATCGGATGGAAGGGGTTCTCACCGAAGGCGCGCTTGATGGAGTGGACCTATCCACCCCATCGGAAGAACGCACCGAGGTCGCTGCGTCAGGAGATCAACTTCATGGTGGCTCATTCGCTGCACCGCCATTCTGAGAGCCTGGTGAATACGTTGGAGCGCGTCGCTCTGCGTGTGATCCAGGAGATCATGAGCCGTCAGTACTCGCCGTCAGGACCAGCTCTCGGGACGCATCAAGGAGAGTTGCCACTCCAGTCCCGTCCACCGCTGCCATATGCGTTGGCAGCACCAGCTGAAGTGCCGGCTACACCGGCATTCGTCGTCTACAAGATCGGTGGTGACCCTAGTGACTACCAGTTCTTGGCTGAGGCGCCTAAGGAGATCCCTCAAGGATACACGTGCACGTATGTGCCAGATTGTGGCAACTGGGCACTCTCAAACCAGGCCACGACATCAGGGACTCCGGCGAAAACAGGAGGAGCGTCAGCAGCAGAGCTTGAGAAGCAGACGTGGCTAACTAAGTACGCCACCCCGACGAAACTCCAGAGCCCAGCTCCGGCAGTTGGCTCAGAGCTGGAAAAGCAAACATGGCTGGCTAAGTACGCCACCCCGGTGAATCTTCAGAGTGCGACTCCTGCGGCCAGCGCAGCGGATCAGATCAGTACCATACTGAGAGACCAGTTCGGCATGGTGCCGAAAAGAAGGGCGATCGGCTATTCCAAGCCGTACCCCGACGAGTACGAGATGATCCCGCTGCCACCTAAATATCGGCTCCACGACTTCTCCAAATTCGGTGGATCGGATGGCTCCAGCTCCATCGAGCACGTCGGCCGATATTTGGCGCAACTAGGACCGGCTTCGGTGTCGGATCAGCTACGCGTGAGGCTCTTCTCACAATCCCTCACGGGATCGGCTTTCGGATGGTACACCTCTTTGCCGGCAAACTCCATCCGGTCTTGGAAGCAATTGGAAGAACGAGTTCCATATGCAATACCATTCAGAAGCTTCCGAGTCTAGCATTGCCGATCTAGCACAACTACGTCGAAGCGCGGAGAAACGGTGACGAGAATACATCCAGGCGCTTCGGGAATATTAGGAACCGATGTTATTCGGTTCGTATTAACTGAAAAGGAAGCAGTCGAGTTGGCAGTAGCAGGCCTTGCAACACAGCTCAAGGACATGGCCTCCCAAGCAGATTATCCCTCACTGGCGCATATGGTTCAGAAATTGTCGGCATATGAACAGCGCCACCCGGACCTATACCAAGACAAGTTCAAGCGCGCAGTAGTCCTGGTCGATGCAGAGGAAGACGAAGTTCCTGCGGGAGACCAAGAAGTAGCGATGGGCTGAGTGGACTCGGGGAGGAACCCCGTGTCCTGCAAATGGGTAAAGCCACCGGGGCCGCCCGGGGATTTGATTTTGACGTGACCAAGACGGAGCAAATCTTCGACCTCCTGCTCAAGGAGAAACGAGTTGACGATTCCTGAAGGTCTCAAGTTCCCCACGGCGCAAGAGCTGAACGGAAAGCCATACGCAAATGGCACAACTCGCTCTCCCATGCTACCAACGACTGCAGGGTGTGGCGTCGGCACATCCAAGCGGCGATAGAGAAGGGCGTCTAATTTTCAACCGATACGCCATGAAGGTCGACACCCAACCCTTCCCCGCCGTTAACATGGTAGAAGTCACCTACCCGAGGGTTGCCAGCCAGGTCCCTCGTTCAGCATCAACATGGTAGGACCTGGGAACACCTCTGGCAAAGATGGAGATGAGGGCAGCTGCTCTCATAGCAAAGACACAGAGGGGGCCGCTCCATGCGATCGGCTCCGTCAAGATGGCAAGCGCTACGTCACAGAGGGAGAAGTGAAGAACATAAGATATCAACGACCCCTCTCTGATCACCTCCTCAACAAGTATGTGAGTCAGTACGACCAACACCGACGATCCACCGATGATGATGAGAGAAATCGTCTGGCTAGAGAAGCCAGAAGACATCGTCGGCACGATCGCGATGAGGAGGAGCACGAGCGCCGTGCCACGGAAAAATCAAGGGAGCAAGATGACAACGCCAGGCACTGGGACTGCCCCTTCTTCAGACACTGCTGGGATTCAGGAATGAGCCGATTGCCCACAATCGGCAATTGCCCAGAATGCAACCAGAAGAAGAAGGAGGCAGCCAACGTGTCTGTGTTCAAGCGCTTAGGGCCTCTCCCGCCACGCAGGCAAACGCGGCTGAGTCCCCTCGGCTGGGCAGATCTCGAGGATTCGGAAGACGAGGGACAAGAAGAGGAAGAAGACAGGTACCACCGTCCAAGGTGGTGCCACGATGGACTCAGCCGTTCACAAAAGCGCGGGGTTCAGCGATTGCGCGGCTTGGAGGAAGCCGAAAGGTTGTACTTGTATACGCTAAGGAAGGCACGGCCGATCCGGCTGCGAAAGTCCGGCGAACCCTGGATGAGGAGGGACTGCCGCAAAGAAAAGAGTGGCGCCCCAAGCAAAGGAAAGCCGATGATGAAACATCGGCTGGCACAAACATGGTGCTCGTTCGTCCGGCGAGGTGTAGAGCTCCACGATTACACGATGCACCCGAGGTGGATAACAGCAAGCGCACCAACGTGATAAAGTCAGAGATTGGGCTGGTTCTATCCACCGGCCTGGACGAGTAGCAAGAGCACGCCAATAAGCAAACGTGGCGAGGCTGATCCTTGCGATCGGCCCCCCCAAAAATTTATGAAGGGACATTACAAAACCTTCACCGAGCAAGCAACGTGGAGGCCGATTCCAGTAATCGGCCGAAATTATCCTCACCATCTATTCTGCCTGGGATCAACATTTGGCCCAACAGGGACTACCTAAAGAGCCGATACCATCAATTCTTGACAGAATCGGCTCGGGGGGGCACCTAGATGGGTAAAACATGAGGGTATGAGGTGACACTATCAAATATGGGGGCCGACACACAAATCGGCCTAAAAAATTTAAAAATTTTGAGCACAGCCGATGCAGCAGACATCGACTTAAGGATATAAAAGCTGATGCATGGCCATCGACTCAAGAGGAATAACTGTTACGCTCAGAGGGTCGATGGAACACGAAGGGATATTTTAATGGAAGAACTCCTCAATGGAGTAGTTTAAGGGCTCGGATCCTCCCTTCAAGGAAAATGCCAAGAGCAGCCTGGACGTGCAGATCAGGTCAAGGATGGATTGCATTAGATCCGCCAAGGGAAAGGAGCCGATCCGACTAGCAAGGTGCTAGAAGCGGACTGAAGAAACTCGGGGGGCAGCTCACCTTGAAGGCTCTCTGCTCTGGGAAGCCGATTTATGTGCAAATCGGCTGGCTCTGCACGATCAAGCCCAGGCCCATTCAGCTAATTTGCGCATCCTCGTCTCTGTCTAAGACTCGGGAGGCGACAGGCCTGGTAGATGCTCTATTGAGGAGCCGATTGGGGTACCATCGGCTGATCTTTCGTTGCAACCTTCCTCGCACAATGATGAGCGCTCACTGAAGAGGATCGCAGTATCTTCCGGAAAGAGAATCATCAGTTGAAGGATGGAAGGGTAAATGTCGAAGGACCGATGCGTTGCTATCGGCTCGTTACGCATTGGCAAAGGGGACGAATCGGCAAGATCAGTATGAGAGGAAATCGGCTAAGATAAGCTAAAAGGAATCGGCAAAATCAGATTGGGGAAAGTTCTTCATTGAGAGATTTCTTACATAGAAGAGCTGATTGCTCTCAAAAGGGAGTACTAAGGGGATACATTGCCCCGTCTACTTCTACGATCCTATGCTAAGGGCCCTATCTACGGGCCGTTGCTGCCCTCGTCGTCGCCGTCATCGCCGCCGTTGTCGGCGCTGCTCCCGGCCGGCTCGTCGTCGGCTGCTCCGGCGGCCGCCGGCGGGACCTTCGTTGTCCTCATCTTCCTCGTCGTCGTCGTCGTCGTCGCCTGTCGAAGTCACTCAGATTCCCCGGCCAGGGGCAATGGCGCTTGGCCGGCGGCTCGTCGGGGAAGCTGTCGTCGTCGTCGTCCTCCTCTTCCTCCTCCTTCACCTCCTCGGAGGTGGTGAAGTCGTCCCGGAGAAGCGATCGTCATCGCTCTCCTCCTCCGATTCCCCGTCGGCGAGGAAGCGGATGTCACTCTCCCCGTCCGTCGAGGATTTGTCGTCCTCCGACCAGAGGGAGAAGTCATGGCTAGACTCCTCCCCGGCCTCAATGGCGCGGCGGATGTTGGCCGCGTGGACCTCCGCCGGGTTCGGCTCCGGCGTCGGCTCGCGAGACGAAGAGGACCGGGTGGAAAGATCCGATGAAGCGAGAGGAGGAAGAAGACATGGTGGCGCGAGGAGGGCTTTTGGAGTGCTAATGCGAAGGAGATGCGAGAGGAGAGCTGTTCGTAGCGGTTAAATAAAAGGGGATATAGTGGAAATTCGATGCCACAGCAGTTTCCGAGGAAGTGGTGCCTAAAAAAAAAAACTGCCAGGTCACGCGGAGAAGTTGAGAAGGCAGGGCATCATGATGACGGATACTGCAACGGTCCTGCCACGACATGACCCGATGAAAGAAGAGCATAATGATTTTGGAAATGTCATTTCCAAAACCAGGGGGCATGTGTTATCACCAGAATTTGACCGAGTCAGAGGTGGGCCGCGATCAAGATGGACGTGAAGATTGTACATGGAAGAAATACGTGAATCGGCCTTTTATATCAAGTTGGGCTAAACTGCCCATGTATCTGTAACATGTTAGATCGCATCTTAGTTTAGAAGTTAGAGTTTTACCCGTGCACGGTTTGGTGCACGCCCACATTAGAAAGTCCCCTGGACTATAAATATGTATCTAGGGTTTATGGAATAAACAACAACCAACGTTCAACACAAACCAATCTCGGCGCATCGCCAACCCCTTCGTCTCAAGGGTTTCTCCGGTAAGCACCATGCTGCCTAGATCGCACCTTGCGATCTAGGCAGCACGAGCCTGCCCACGTTGTTCATGCGTTGCTCGTACTGAAGCCTTTTTGATGGCGAGCAACGTAGTTATCATAGATGTGTTAGGGTTAGCATTGTTCTTAGTATCATATGCTGTCGTAGTGCAACCCTTGCGCATCTAGCCGTCCTTGTACCTCATCATGGGTGCGGGGGCGGCACCCCGCTTGATCGTTATTTAGTAGATCTGATCCGTTACGATCGCTCCTTGATTCATCAAGGATTAGTTTAATATCTCGCAATAGTTAGGCCTTACAAAGGGTTGGAGGATCCAGCGGCGTGTAGAGTGTAGTTTGCTGGCCCTAGACGGGATGTTCCGAGGATCAACCTCGTGTTGGTTTTAGGCCTTGTCTAGGGTTGGCTTACGATCACCGTGCGCGAGCGCGAGGCCCAATCGTGAGTAGGATGATCCGATTATGCGGTGAAAACCCTAGATCGTCGTGGATCTCATATGCTTTATCTTGATCAAGCGGGACCACCATATATTCGGCCACCTTGGACGAATCATGGGTGGATCGGCTCCATGAGCCGATTCACGGGATAACTCTGAGAGCCGATCGAGGCTCGTATTTAACGTGTACGTGTGTGCCCTGCAGGAAACTAAGCGAGGCATCATCCACACCTTCCGACCAGGTATAGGTCGGGTGGCACGCCCTTGCAATTTGCATCGGCGCGCGACCAGGAGGCTTTGCGGGCCGTCGCTCTGAGGGACTGGGGCCAGCCGCAGCCCTAGTTGTTCCCGGCTCTACGGTGTTGACCAGTCACTGCCCGCCGGTGGGTTTCTGACGTCAACACAATCTATTACCTATGTGTTGTTTATGATCTTGCATGCTCTCCGTTATTAGTAGAGGCTCTGGCCAAGTTTTTGCTCTTAACTCCAAGAGGGAGTATTTATGCTCGATAGTGGGTTCATGCCTCCATTAAATCTGGGACAGTGACAGAAAGTTCTAAAGTTGCGGATGTGCCGTTGCCACTAGGGATAAAACATTGATGCTATGTCTAAGGATGTAGTTGTTGATTACATTACGCACCATACTTAATGCAATTGTCTGTTGCTTGCAACTTAATACTGGAAGGGGTTCGGATGATAACTTCGAAGGTGGACTTTTTAGGCATAGATGCATGTTGGATAGCGGTCTATGTACTTTGTCGTAATGCCCAATTAAATCTCACTATATTTATCATATCATGTATATGCATTGTTATGCCCTTTTCTATTTGTCAATTGCCCGACTGTAATTTGTTCACCCAACATGCTTTAATCTTATGGGAGAGACACCTCTAGTGAACTGTGGACCCCGGTCCTATTCTTTACATCGCATACAATCTACTGCAATACTTGTTTTACTATTTTCTTTGCAAACAATAATCTTCCACACAATACGGTTAATCCTTGTTACAGCAAGCCGGTGAGATTGACAACCTCACTGTTTCGTTGGGGCAAAGTACTTTGGTTGTGTTGTGCAGGTTCCACGTTGGCGCCGGAATCCCTGGTGTTGCGCCGCATCACATTTCGCCACCATCAACCTTCAACGTGCTTCTTGACTCCTACTGGTCCGATTAAACCTTGGTTTCTTACTGAGGGAAACTTGCTACTGTGCGCATCACACCTTCCTCTTGGGGTTCCCAACGGACGTGTCAACTACACGCATCACTGGAGTCACCGACCCCGCCAGATCGGAAGGATTCAGTTCGTCGTGGATCATTCGAGTTCGTACCACGCACCGAGGCATCACATCCGACCTATGAAGAATCGCGCGGAAACATGGATACTACATTCGGCGGTGTCCACTTCATCGTCGATTCCAGAGGGTTTCTTCGCCTCCCTAGTTCAAACGCATCAAGCCCAAGAACTTCGGTTCCAGGAGATATCACGCCAGCAGCAACTTTGGCAGTCCTATCCAGGAGTGCAGGAGAGGGCAGCCGAAGCAGCTTTGGCGCCATAGAGGAGCAAAGGAAAAGATGAAGGGACTCACGTCGCGAAGAAGAAGAGCAAATCGTGACTCGCCCTCGACAGTATGAACGAGGATGCCACATCATGCAATCAAGCAAGAATCGCCTTCGCACGCCTTACCTATCAGCCACGGAGCAACTTGAAGCACCGTGTTACCTACACTCTTACATCGATCCAAAGGATTGTCTCAAAAAATCCAGTCATCTGATCAGAAACTGTCGGCAGTTCCTCAAAATTCGGCAGTTCTGCGACGACCTTAGGGCTGAAGCCACGGCAAGAGTCCACACGATGGAGAGGAGAGCGGCATCCTACAGTTATCTGCCAGAACCATATATACCAGAGCCATACATACCAACGGGAGGAGGAGACCAGTACGCACCAGCCGAGGTGTTTCCAGAATCTCGCGGACAGGTCAACATGATCCATAAAACCAGCTTTTCAAAGAGAGAAGTCAAGAAGTTTTCACGGGAAGTAAAGTATGCAGAAATTTCCATGGTCGACACACCCGAATACATCGACTGGTCAGACCAAAGCATATCTTTTAGCAAGGCAGATCACCCGAAGGATGTCCCAAGGCCTGGCCACGCAGCCCTGGTTCTTGAAGCACAGATCGGAGGGTACAATATGAGCAAGGTATTCATGGATGGAGGAAGTGGTCTGAATGTGCTGTTCGCTAGCACGATGAAAGCAATGGGCCTAACAGTCGACATGCTAAGAGAGTCCGACACAGGATTCCACGACATCATACCGACTTGACCCGCTTATTCCCTTGGTAAAATATCACTGGATGTAGTTTTCGGCACACATAGCAACTTCAGAAAGGAAAAGATCGAGTTTGAAGTGGTTGATTGGGAATCTTAGTATCATGCCATCCTCGGCAGACCAGCGTTTGCCAAGTTCATGGCAGTCCCCCATTATGCGTACCTGAAGTTGAAGATGCCGGGCAATAATGGGACAACACTAACCATCCATGGAAGCTTCTCCCGCTCAGACAGCTGCGACAGGGATTTCCAAAAGATCGCCTCGAAATTCGGAGAGAGGGAAGAACTTAATGCAGTTGACGCTATCACAGACCACACACAGCAACCAGCGGACAATCGCAACGAAAGATCTGACAAGTTTGACGTCGCGAAGGAAGCAAAGAAACAACAGGTGCATCCCTCTGACCCGAAGAAGACAGTCAATACTTCGGCAGATCTAGCTTACTGTCGCATAGGAAAGCGCGCTCATTGAGTTCCTCCGTGAGCGCTGGGAAATATTTGCATGGGAACCATCCGACATGCCAGGTATCCCCAGGAAACTTGCTGAGCACGCCCTCAATGTTGACCCAAAAGGCAAACTCGTACAACAGTCGATGCGCCGGTTTTCAGAGCCAAAGAGAAAAGCAATCGGTGAAGAAGTTAGTCGGCTCTGCAAGGCCGGATTCATTCGGGAGCACAAGGAAGCCGAGTGGGTGGCCAATCCAGTCATGGTACCGAAGAAAGACACAACCGCTCTTCGCATGTGTATCGATTACACAAGCCTCAACAAGCATTGCCCTAAGGATCACTTCCCCCTTCCTCGAATCGATCAGATAGTCGACTCCACAGCAGGATGTGATCGTCTCTCTTTCCTCGACGCATACTCCGGGTACAACCAGATCAAGCTCAAGAAGGAGGACCAGGAGTTGACCGCATTCATCAACCCGCACGGCGTTTTTTGTTACAACGTCATGACTTTCGGGTTGAAAAATGCAGGAGCAACCTATCAGCGATGTATGCAAGCCTGTCTTGGAGAGCAAATTGGAAGGAATATAGAATTCTACATTGATGATATCGTGGTGAAGACAAAGCATGCCGCCACTCTCATAGACGATTTGCGAGAAACCTTCGACAACCTCGACAGGTATAAAATTAAACTGAACCCGAAGAAATGTTTTTTTGGGGTGCCAGGAGGACAAGTACTCGGGTACTTCATCTCAGCCAGAGGGATAGAGGCCAATCCCTTAAAGATTAAAGCTATTCTCGACATGGAGCCACCAAAGAATTTGCATCAAGTGCAACAATTGGCAGGACGACTGGCAGCACTCAGTAGATTCATCGCCAAGCTGGGAGAGAAAGCTTTGCCCTTCTATAGTCTGATGAAAAAATCAGAAAAATTCGAGTGGACAGACGAGGCGCGGTAGTCTTTTGATAAATTAAAGAGGATCCTGTCGACATCTCCGGTACTCGTAACTCCCCATGAAAAAGAAACACTGCTCATGTACATAGACGCAACGGTTCAAGTCTTCAGCAGTGTCCTAGTTGTCCTAGTTGCACCAAATCCGCACGCTCCCGCAACAAATCTAATGACGATACCCCTCGCGTGGCCCTTCGCACAATGGGGACTCGACCAAGTCGGACCATTGCCAAGATCATTGCCTGGGGGTCACACGTATCTTCTCGTTGCAGTCGACAAGTTTACCAAATGGATCGAGGCTGTACCTGATCGAAATCAGAAAGCCGAAACCGCCGTTGAGTTCTTCAGGGGAATAACTTTTCGATTTGGCATGCCTCACAGTATCGTCACAGACAATGGAACTAATTTTGATTCCAAAAAGTTCCGGAAGTTTTGCGATGACAGTGGTATTAAACTAAAATTTGCTTCGGTGGCACATCCCCAGACCAACGGTCAGGTCGAAAGGATCAACGGTTTAATAGGAGATGGCCTGAAGAAACGCCTTACGGGTGCAGCTGGAGCTTGGGTCGAAGAATTACCATCCGTACTATGGAGTTTGCGTACTACACCCAACAGGTCAACTCAGTACACTCCATTCTTTTTGGTATACGGAGCCGAAGCAGTTTTAGCAGCCGATGTTCGGTTCGAAGCCCCTCGGGTGACTACGTACACGGAGGCTACTTCTAACAGCGCCCATTGCAAGATGCCGTGGACCTCCTTGACGAAGCTCAGGACATCGCCTTGGCAAGAACAACGGTGTATCAACAGGCGTTAAGGAATTACCACAGTCGACGAGTACGCAATGGAAACTTCAGTGTTGGATATATGGTACTACGACAAAAGCAAGAGAGACCTTTGAAGCTCGAATTCCCATGGGAAGGGCCGTTCATCATCACTAAAGTGATACCAGGGGGAGCCTATCGCCTCAAGAATCCAGCTTCGGGTCAAGACGTTGAAAATCCATGGAATGTTGCACATTTGCGACGGTTCTACGCATAGGATATAATCCTCTCCTTGTTATTTGGCAGCTCTTAAGCTTGACTTATATTATGAATAAATTTTTTGATCAGGTTTTCTACCTTTGTTGTTCCAGGCCTCATTATCCGAACAATTTGTTCGGGGCCCTTTTTATTGGCTCTTATTCCCATCGGGAGCGCTGGCCAGAAATACGTTCACACAGTGTCATTAATTAAATACTCCCATCGGGAGCTAAGATTAATGACACACAACAATCCATCTAAGCCTCGAGAAAATACGCGAGCGCTGCAGTCGATGGACGTACTATCATAAACAAGGCTCAAGCCGGTGCACCGTGTGACGAAGCCAAGCGCCTAAATCCCTCGATCATTCGACGGGTGTCGCTCTTACAGAACTTACGCATCGACTCCGCAATAAACTTGCAAATACAACGGAGTCGTCGGGTGAGCAGGCTGACTTGATCACTCGGCCGCCCCCGACAAAATATTATTAATTGAATTAGCAAATTCATCAAAAGTACAAGATGCATAAAACACGCATTAATTATCCCTTGTAAGTACAAGGTCATTACATACATATGCATAAATTCATGGCAGATTTCCTTGATCTTCTCGGGTCTTCAGGTCTCTCTCGATGCCTGTTTCCATTCGAGAGATGACGACATACGCGGGATTTCTAGCAATCTTGTAATATTGTTCTAAACTCCTGCTAGTATTTGCTATGGCCTCCAAATCTAAGGTCGGGTGACACGTTAAAACTGAAGCAAAGGCAAGCTCGGCACCGGCCAGAAGTTCCTTTCGCACCATTAGTCGAATCCTTTCTGGAGTTTTGAATCGAGTGAACAGAGCATACAAAGTCTCGGGCGCTTGGTCTAAAGGAAACAAGGTTCTCCAGACCATCGAGAGATGAGCATGGGACTTGTCAAAATAATAGTGCACCTTCTCTGCCCGATGCTCAAACTTGGCCACGATGACAGCCTTTGGTCGATTGGACCACAATTCATGTTTCGGGTGAGAGACATCGGTCATCGCTTCGATCTTTTCGTGGATTCTTCTGTTTTCCTCTGATTCATCGGAAGCTACGACTGTCGAAAAGCAAGGGCCAGTCAAGGGATATTTGGTCTTCGATAAAAGTCGGCAGATGAATGAACACTCATAGCTCAAGTTTTCAGTAGCAACACGGAGACGATCGAGAGCGTGTTGTTCGACTGCAGTTGCAATCTCACCTTTTCTTTTCACCAACGCTGCCATCGCGTGAAGGGTGCTTATGTCTTTATTCAATCGGGATATCTGATCACGTAAACGACGAACAAGATCTGATTCATCGCTAGCCGAAGGATTTAAAGAAGGATCGGCATGGGAAGAAGACGAAGGAATCTGCAGCACAAGTCTCAGTTCAGGACGGCATTAATAAAAACTCCCATCGGGAGCGCAGCAGCGTATATATTACATCCAAAAGACTGTTGGTACTGGCAACAGAGCCAAAATAAAACAGGACTGGGTTAAACTGTATCGGGCCTTAATTAGAAACTGACAAAGCAAGTGTTCATTCAAGGAGGAGCTGATGATGAGCCAGGGGCAGCCTCAGATGCAGTCTTGGTCTTCGCCTCGTCAACCAGCTTGAGGAGTTGATTAGCACATATTACTGCTGATTGTTTGAAGGGCTCAAGATTGATTAGACGATCATTGTCATCTACATGCAATGCCTTAGACAACTTTTCTAGCTCAGAGCCCAGCCCATGACCCATTAGTAGCTGGAAAGTAAGTACCGATCCAAATTAACGGGAACAACGCTTAAGTACCTCCACAGGTTCAGAAGGGTCGATGAGGAAAGCGTCTGCCATCTCTCCAAGGGTCTTGTCCTGCTTCATCTTCGGGAATATCATCGAGAATAACCTCGACAGTCCTCCCTTGGTCCGTTGCAAAACTCCAAGAACTTGGATGTTGGACTCAGTAGCGAGTGACAGGGCATCAGTCATGGAATCCTCTCGAAGCTTGCGGGCTCGGTTGATACTCATATCGGCATCACCTGAAAGAAGATAGATAAGCAACCTGAAGGAAAGTACTGGAAAAAGGATATGCGCGGAGGAAATTACCCATTAAGTTTGCAATGGATTCACGGAGGACGCCTTCTTTTTCATCGGCAGCGATTGCAGCCTTGCGTTTAGCATCCTGCTCATCCTTCATCTTTTGCTTCAGCCTCTTCAGTTCATCTTTCAGAGCTGCTTGAAAAGCAAGGATGTTAATCATACAGAATAAAGGAAGCAAGTTACAAAGGAAAAATAATTACTCATAGGTCTAAATCATCTTCGATAGCAAAAAAGCCTGCCGAACTTTTTGTGGCAGGGGGAGGCAATGCAGTTTCATCGGCATCATTATCTTGTCCCCTAGGACTCGATTCAGCCGTTGTGATCAGGTCATCATTTATCCTCCTGCATCGCCTGCTCCTGGTGAGGGCATCGTCCTCGGGGGCTTCGTCTTCCTAGACGTCGCTGTCCTCAAGGACATGCTGAGCATCCTCGGTCTCTTCGGAGTCGTCATCATCCTCTGGTTCCACACCACTTTCGGGCGTGGGAGGATAACATTGAGTCACGGTGGAGGCCTGTCGACAGGAGAGAATCAGTGGAATATTGGAGAACAGCACAATAATAGCAAAAGAAGCAAATGCAGTAAAGACTACCTCAGCTGGAAGGTGTGTCAGATCGTATGGAGAGCGGGCCGAAGTCAGGACAATGATGTCCTTCATGCTGTAGCAAGTAAGACGCCACACTTCATCATGGAGGTCGTCATCCGACAGGTCGGCAGGGCTTACTCTCGACTTGTCATCCTTCCCAGTATACATCCACAGCTGGTGGGGTCGGGACATTAGTGGTTGCACCCGACGTTTTAGGAACACTGAAACTACTTCAGTGCCGCATATCGTCAAGCCTCCCGCGTTCTTTAGGTCGACAACCTATTCGAACAACTTATCGGCTACATCGCTTTCGTCGGGAGACAGGGTGTTTCGCCAAGATTTCTTCGGCTGAGCCACCAAGACGTCTTCAAACGGAGGAAGGTTGGAACGCCGCCCAGGCACTGGAGTGTCTCGCAGGTAGAACCATTTGTGGCGCCAGCCCTGGACAGATTCTTTCATCGGGAAGTTGAGGTAATCAACCTCCTTTCTGACAACGAACCCAACTCCACCGACGACGGGGGGGCGTTGTTGTCGTTATGATGCTTGACATAGAAATTTTTCCTCCAAAGACCCCGGTGGGGATCAATGCCGAGGAAAGCTTCACAGACAGTGATGAAAATAGAAAGATGGAGGATGGAATTTGGGGTCATCTGCCAGAGCTGGATCCTATAGAAAAAGAGAAGGGAACGAAGAAATTCGTGGGCAGGAAGAGAAAGCCCGCGAAACAGAAAAGCGACGAACATAACAGTAAAGCCCTTTGGGGGATTTGGGCGAGAGGATGGACCTAGAAGATAAATGTCGTTGTTGGACGAAGAGATGAAGCCAAGGGTGCGCAGCTTGCTCACCTCGCGATTGGAAATGGTGGAGGCTCCCCAATCGCGGCTGACCTTGGTTGTGCCTGAGGCACTGGCGCTCTTCTTATTGCCCATGGCGTCCTGAGCTTTCGAGGAAAGGAACAGAGATGAAGAGAAAAGGTTGGGAAGAAGATGAGCAGTGCGGAGGCGTAAAAAGTAAAAAATGACAAAGGCCCTCTATTTATATCATGAGGCCGCTGGAAAATCGTGGCCATAACCCTAAAGCCATCGTGGGAGGTGGATGAGATCTAGTCGTACACGTGTCACTGTAAAGGGAACGGAACCGGCGGCCCATTATCCCCACGATGTGCGGAAATCGAGGAGGCGCCTCGGTCAATGCGCATGGACTGGTCATTTCCTGAAAACTGCCCTCGCAGAACTAGGGTGGGCCCGGCAGGTCACGTCTTGTCAATCAAACCATAGAAGTGATTACGTCATCAGTGACGTCGTGAGGCTCGCTGGAAGGATCCTAAAGAACAAACGGAACCATCGAGTGGATAATTTAAGTCTACGTACGGATTGCAAGCATCCGCACCTAGACTCGGGGGCTACTCCCATAGGGAGCGCTGGACGCGCACCCAATAAAATGTGAACTCGAAGATTTTTTTTGTAAAGAAAGGAGTGAAGAAACATTTGAAGAAAAGAACGGAATGCTTAGCTCGAGTCTGCACCCGGTCACAAGCGCCCATGCCCAGACTCGGGGGCTACTCCCATCGGGAGCGCTGGACGCGCACCCGATAAAACTTTTTTGCACTCCAGGATCATGCCCGAGGAGTTGATTCTGTGTAGGGTAACGTTGTTTTGCCGACGGCAGTTAACCAGCAAAGCTGGACACGTTACTCAATATCCTTTACGCATTAAACTTTACTAAAAGCCCTGATATGCATGTATCGGATGGCCTATGAAGACTTGCAAGAAACTCCGGCAGAAGAAGACATTCGAGTGGCACAACTTGAGTCTACACACGGAGTGCAAGCATCCGTATTTAGACTCGGGGTCTACTCCCATCGGGAGCGCTGGACGCGCACCCGATAAAAGAAGATGAAGTTGTTACAAGATGGACAAGAATTATCAAGAGAAGAACATTCAATGAAGGCATGCTTTAGTCTCTACCCGAAATATCTTCGGCTAGACATTCGGGGACTACTGACGTGGGCATTACCCTTCGGGTAACTGTTATTGCCCTATCCTATACAGCCTAACTGGAGGCCCATGAAGACACCCGATGGCAAGATGGGCCACTAGGTCGGTGTCGAAGAAGATTCCTTGAAGAATAAGACGAAGAGGAACCGAACAAGAAAAGTTTAGAGCTAGGTCTGTTGTAAACCTAATCGTACTCGTACAGATCTCTTGGGACCTGGCCCCCTATATAAGGGCCAGGAGAGGGGCTGTCGAGACACACAATCAATCTTAGCAATTTTAGCCACCATAAGTACAGAGCTAGGTCATCGTAACGCTTAGCCTCTCGACAAGAACACAGCTGAAACCTTCGGCACCCTATTGTAACCCGATATTTTCATAATCAAGATCAGACAGGCAGGACGTTAAGGGTTTTACCTCATCGAGGGCCCCGAACCTGGGTAAATTGCTCTCCCCGCTTGTCTGTTAACCGATGTCTTATGTTAGCCTACAGGATTCCATCAACCCTAAGCCCCAATCGGAGGGCATTGCCGAGGAGTACCCTCGACATCATGGCTTTCCATGGAAAGGATGCATAGAGCAACTGTGTAAATACTACTCATTCATGGTTTCACGCACGCACATCGAGAATGGTCGACATACACACTCAAGGAACAGTGAGAGACCCCTCTAATGTGCAAAAACCACACCCCCAAAACTTAGCTCCCGCAGGAGATGAGTTAAGCAAAGCCATGTGACTTAACACAAATCTTCCACCCATGAATGTACCATATCGAGCACTTTACACGCTCGACAATACATCAGAAATTCAGAATGAGAATTAGAGCATTTAGTAGCGATCAAGTCGAGGTCTGGTCATTCCCCTCACTAAAAGTGGCACATGGTGAGGCCAGGAGATCTCATGTGGTCAATGGGTATGAATGCTACCAAGGCAGAAGTTCAAAGTCTAATCTTTAAGGTGAAAACCAAGATCTGCCCTTAAATGGTTGTGTCTGCCAATAACTTTGTTGAATGCATTACTTTTTGAGAACGTGGATCTTCTCCAGAGTGAAAACCTATGATCTATGATCAAGACGACGACGATGCTTATGCATTGTCCTCTTCTTGGGGGTGTCGTTTTTAGAGAAGATGGATTTCCGGTGCTATCTTGGTGGTGTTTGGTCCGCTGATACAAAAAGTAGATCACTGTAGTGGAACTTTGTTTTTCTAGGAGTAATTCTTTTTTTAACCGGACGCTATGTTGTTGCAAAGGCTATGGATAATTAGTATTTTCTCCTTATTAGTGTATTATCTTTGTCAAGAAAATGCTGTACGTAGCGTCCATCGTGCCAGACTCTTCCCTTTCTCTCTGACTTACCTGTTAAGCAAACGTGGCGTGAATCAAATAGGATCCAATAGGCCATACCGGAGCCGAAGCCAACACGTTGGCGCCGAACTCCCAAGACGACGTACGTGGTGCGCACCATCGCAGATCAGACAGGCTGCACGCGGCCGCACAAGATCACGCGCCACGGCGACCGGAGTTCGAGAACGTCACCGCCATGCGAAACACGTACGGCGACCATCCACATCCCGTCGACGCTTCAACGTTCGCCACCGTACCGCGATCACTCGAGAAGCTAGAAACGTAGACGACTAGACGTACGCAGGTGCGCGGAAGCACCGTGTCACAATGGCGCCAGCCAACTGATCGAATTTTCCGTCCGACGTAGTACCTCGTGAGCGGCCGGCCGGTGACTGCTGCGTGCCGGCCGTGTCGACGCGGCGGCCGGCCGGCGAGGCGGTGACTGCCGTGTGGAGCTGTGGTGCGGTGGCCGCGCGCGGCGCCGGCCGGCTGTTGCGTCCGAAAGCGATCAGTCGATCCAGCTGCAGGTCGGCACGGAGTTATCTATCAACACCGGCGGGCGGGCGAGCCGACTGCCGACGTCGCTGTCTTGCCCTTTCCACCGCGCGCCAAGTTGGGTTGCCGCCGGTCGACGTGCACGAAGCTACGAACCGGCCCGAGTATTTTGTTTCCACTTGCGGCGCCGCTGCGTAGTCGTCGCACATGTCAAGCTGCAATTCCCCCGACGGTGGAATACGGATTTGATCGATTCGTCGACAACTCGGCACGCCAACACGTGAATAACAGGTCTTTCTCGGCGGCTTGATCGGTCGATTCTCGCGAGGTTGAGCAGTAACTTCTGGACTCTGCATGCATCTGGTGCTGTGAACTGAAGCAGAGGCTTCCCGCCTCTTTTAATTTTCTTGCAAGTTACGGTGTTTCTTCGACGCGAGTGCAAGTTACTACAGTGCACGCAAAGGGAATTGGCGTGGCAGAGCATCAAATCCTTTACAGTTTGATCAAGCAACGGAAATGAGTATTGACAAAGTGAAGAAACCCGAATTTCAGCTCAAATAATCTCCAATTTCCATTCATGTGTATGTTACAGAGTACTATATACTACTAATAGTAGTTCATCATCAATCTCTATACGAGTGTGTATGTATGAACTACTATTGACTACGTACAATACACTGACGGCCACAGAACAAAGTAGTCTGCCATCGTTACAAAGAACCAACCAACAAGATCCACCTAAACCTGTATGACTATGAGTATATATATGTCTACCTACTATGATGTACTGTATCACTCACTCGCTCAATCTGTACATGAGCAGGAACAAATTAAACCAAACGAATGAATCGAATAGTGTTGACCAAACGGGCGGAAGGACTCTGAGATGGACCAAAAACTTGTGCTGGCTGGATCGATGGGATCCATGCATGCAGCTAGATGTTGAATCACGCGGTGAGGAGGCGTGGCTTCTTGAAGGCGAGCGGGCTCTGCACCTCCTCCTCGTCCTCCCACATCATCTTGTTGCCCTTGGCGCACGGGCGCCACACGAACTCCGGCACGGCCGGGATGTTGAGGTCGAACGCGGCCCGGGCGGCGGAGGAGCCCGCGTTGGCGCCGGTGCTCCCCACCTCGGACTCGGCGGCCGCCGCGACGGCCAGCAGCTCGGTGTTGGACGAGGCGGTCGCGGTGGCGGTGGCGGTCACGCCGCCGTCGTAGTGCTTCCGCTTGTGCCCGCCGAGCGCCTGCCCGGTGGGGAACTCCTTGTGGCAGATGGAGCACCTGTGGACCCTGCCGGTGGTTGTGCCGTCGGAGGACGCCGCGGTGGACGACGTGGCCGGCTCGGCGGGCGCCACGACGGCGGTGGCGACGACGGGGGGCGCGAGTGGAGCGGTGGGATCGGCGGGAGGGGCCGGCTGCTTCACCCGGTGGCTCGTCTTGTGACCGCCCAGCGCCTGGTAGGAGCCGAAGGACTTGCCGCAGACGGAGCACCTGAACTCGGCGGCGGGCGATGACAGCGAGGGCTGCGGCGCCTGGACGCGGTGGTTTCCGCCGCTGCGGGAGAGCATGAGGAGGCAGAGCGCGAGGTTCTCCTCCTCGGAGCGGTGGCGGCGCGAGCGCTTCTTCTTGGCCCAGCCCTGCAGCACGTGGCCGCTCTCCTCGCCGCTGCTGAGGCTGAGGGCCGCCGAGGTCTCGTCGTGGTGGTGGTGGTGCTCTGCGGTGGCCGGGATCAGGGCGTGGAGCGCTTCCATGGCCGAAGAAGACATGGCACCGGCTTCAGAAGCTGATGATCGAGGAGCTAAGCGCAGGAGAGGAGAAGATGGACGCGTTCGTGCGTGGGACTTGTTCTTGGTGAGCTGAGCGGTGGCTGGAGTGTGGTGGTGTGGGGGAGTGGTGGAGTGAGATGGGTTTTAAAGCGGCGGGAGAAGAAGTTGCGTCGCAGGTGGGGCAAGGTGGGCGATGATCATGCGGCGTGGGCGCGCGCACGAGGCGGGGGGGCGCGCGGGGAGGCTGACGGGCGGGGCCGGCGGCAGTGGTTGGTTCGTTAGTTAGGAGCCGGTGGAGTGGCGGCGAAGGCTGTGGTATGGTGGGTGGTGGAGGAGAGGTTGGCTTGGGCCTTGGGAACGAACGAATAAGTCGTGGTCAACGTGGAGGGGAAGACACGGCCGTGGAGTGTGGGAGTGTGATGCCGGCCAAGAGTGAGGACTGAAGGTGGAGGGGGCTGCCTGCCAAGTGTGGACTCTGGGAAGCGGTCGTCGTCTGCTGGGCGGATTGGTGGTGCAACGGTGTGGGCCCGGCAATGGCGTTTTCTATCAATACCATTGATTAAGGCATTTTTAGTGGGAGAACCATTTTACTCCCTCTGTATTTCATTATAAAACGTTATACCATATTGTTTAGCTAAAACGTCTAACGTTCTAATACGGCGGAAGTACTTTTCTCTCTAGTCGTTTATATTGCGACTAATATTAGGACACAGAAACCTGACCTAGAAGTGTGCTTTAAACGAGTAAATGAAAAAAAAACTACCACGATTCAGACAATCATGTCACGTAACTACCAAATGTGATCGTTTTGTCACATGACTACCATTATTGCAGCGGGCGTCATCTAACCGGTGGCAGTCGTGAAGGACTAGGCGGTGGCGCTGCGTCCCAGGCGCGAGGGAGCTAGATGACCGTGGACTGGACGCACCGGCAGCGGCCTCTTGGCTCACCGGCGGCCTAGTTCGGGTGGGATGGTAGGAAGGAGAAGACATCTCCTTTATTTTTTTCTTTGTCTTGTGTTTTAATTATATAATAGATGGGAATTTATATTTCTTATTTTCTTCTCTTTGGAAATTGGATATGTGTGTGACAAAAAAATTTTGAGGTTGTTTTCGCAAAATGAAACTAGGAGCTAGGTATTCACCTGCCACGTAGTCCTGACATGTGGGCCCGAATAGTCAGAAAACGTTTTACGCGTCTAAATAACGAAATCGGTGCTCTTTGTCACGAATATACCCCAATAGTGGTAGTCATGTGACAAAACGATCACATTTGGTAGTTACGTGACACGAATGCCTCAATTGTGGTAGTCATTCGAGTAGTTTTTTTTGTCATTTACTCGATTTAAACGGACAAACTGTCTGCACGTGACCTATTTTGGGACAAAATTTTATCCAGCTTGGGGTTGGTGCAGATAGTTATGCGCATCCGCATGCGGCACACCGGCCGACGTCCGACATGTACCACTTGTCACCCACCCACACTTCTCTCTCCTCGTCTTTTCTTTCTTTTCCGCTTCTTCTTTCGATGTGAAGGTTCATCACCGATGTCGTTCAATCGATGTTGCCTTTGTGCTCACCTGCTTGTTGCCGATGCCCATCGCGCATGGACGCACTCCGCCTCACTCATCGCGTCCTCCTTCGTCTTCTCAGTCTTCTAGGGGCTCGGCGCAGGAGGCGGTGATGCTTCCCTGCTCGTCGTGCGGGCCACCGGTCAGGCGGGTCTACAGGGGTGTGTGAAACTCCTCCACCACAGCCGAAGGGCAGCCGCGACTCGGGCTGAAGGCCAAGCTCCATCCTTTTCCACGTGAGCTGGCACTTCTAGCATGCCATTGTCAAATCAAGCACTTCTAGCATCTAGTTTGTGGCTACAAATTTCTCGTAGCATATGATGCTTAGCCAGATAATTTTGCTTGCTATACCGAAAAGACAAATGATGCACTATAAGAGATTAAGATTTAGTTAGAATAAAAAAATGCAGTATATGATATGCAAGTCTAATTTGTCATATAGTAATCCAAATAGGAAGCACCGCTGGGTTCACCTTCACCCCAAATGGACAAGTGGAAGACATAGCCTGCAAAAATATCCACATGTGAGTAATGAAGTAAGACGAACAAATTTTTTTTCCCGAAATGGGTCACACGCTGGAAATGGCCTAACTGAGGCAGACGAGTCGGGGTTGCCGTACGTAATTGACCTTCACGCACATTGGATGGTTCCAAATAAAATAAAGTAAAAACTCCGAGGCAGCCTCCTACGTGTACGTGACATGTCTTTTGGGTAAGAGCAACATCCAAGTTGTGTAGGTCTTGACAAAAAATGAATTAGCTCGTGGGTGCGCAAAGTATTAATTAGCACATGTGTAGAGAAGGCCGACATGGTCTTGGCCTCGTGCTCGCTCTTGGCAGTGGAGGCACAGGCGGTTCCGAGAACCGGTGAGTATCCACGTCAAACTCCAACCGGTAGCAAGTCAGCTCGCAGCCTCAGACCACGCAACCGGGATGGAGGGTCCCCAGGTGCGTGCTTGGAAGATTCCAACGCTCTGGTCACCTCGGGGTCAATTAAAAATACCCCATCCATGATCCATCCCCTCTGAGCTTCCGTCGCCACAAGTGGCCTCGTTCGGCAATGTGGATCTTCTGCAGTGGTTGCTGCTCAGGATCACATTTAACTAGCCGGCGGCATGGATCATTTGTCCATTTGGGGTATATACTATGCTGGTCCTACTGGTCTCCATGGGCTGTTCGGCAACAGCGCCGCCGGAGGTGATCACCCTCACTTTCCTCCCTCCCCTCCCCTCTCCTCTAGTTTTAGAGTTGTCTGCAAGGGCATTCCAGCTGGCTGATTCAAAACCGGCGATTCAAACGGTTTATTTCTGTTCATTTCGGTCAGTTCGTGATAGAATTTAAGAGGCGGACCGTTTTGGTCGGAAGTGCGTCCAGCGGTCTGACATATGTTTCCCTTCCCGCCTGTTGTCAAGGATTGATGCTCTGACGCCAATGGCGCGCGTCCTGGATGATTCCTCTGCCGGTTGGTTCCCACCCTCGGTGGCTCATGTTGTCTAGCGTCATGCCGGGAGGAAAACTCCACATCCTGCCGGCTGGATTTCTTGGTGGGATTCTCCGTTTTGCTCTCGTCACGGTGCTCCATCGGCTAGAGACAGATGCGGAGGTGGGCGAGACGGAGAGCTACTCCCTCAATAAGGTCGTTTTCTTGATTCTTGCTAGCTTGTTCTTCATCGAATTAGGCAACACTGCTCGTCTCTTTTAGCTCAGCCATGGCAGCAGGAGGAAGGAGATATGAACAATGTCATGCCTCATGTTGTGCGAAGGTGGTCGGAGGAGCCGCCGGAGTTTGCAACTTCTGTAGAATTTCACAAGAGATCCTCGTTGAGCCGCAGTTTGCAGGATTGAGCCTCGATCCAAGATTTATTTTTGCTATACAGGAATACATAGTCTTTGACGGACGTGTCGCAGCTAGGCTTGTTAGGTCGCTCCAAGACCGTGGGCTGTTTTAACCGACTTGACACTTGTGACGTGGGTGTGGTCCACGTTGCCTATGGTTTCCTGAGCCGCTCTATGTAAATTCCCACGCGGCTGTCGCCGAAAACATACCTTATACACGAGGTATGGTTTTGCCACCCCTCTCTGCTTGCGTCGGCACCGTAGTCTACCCCATCTGATTCTTGTTATAGTTGCGGATGTTATGTCGTTTGCACTAGTGATGTTCATTTTGATTAGGGGGTCTCATATGTTTGAGTTTCATGTGATGGTAGCTATCATTTTCATGTATTTAATATTGTGGAGTTAATCATGATAATGTATTGTGATTGTGAAGTTATCCAAGAAAAAGGACGCAGCTAAGTTATGAAAAATTGTAGCTAAATCCGCAATTCTACGGTTTAGAGTATAGGTAGTGGAGTGGTTTTCTAGGGTAGAGAAGTGCATTTCCTAGAATTGGCAGTGCTCGCGGGTCTCCTCCATTTCCACGGCTGAAACTAGTTATCTGACGGACGGAAGATGCGTGGCAGGACTGATCGGGGACGAACCACTTGTGTTGTTGCTGGTATACTAACCGGCCAGCAGCGTGCAGGCGTGGTTATGTGTGGCTAATAAAGTAGAGGATATATAGTGTTAATCGTTGACGTAGTACGGGCATGACACCTGCATCTTATCGCAGAAGTTCACACCGTCGGCGCGCGCGTGCAATTTGCACGCACGTCACGCGCCGCGCGCGTTGCAGAGCCAAAACTAATGAACACACGAGAGACGTCGGTCGCTTGAGGAGATGAAACGCCCATGTACGTATTAGGCCGGTAACCGGCCGACGTACGTAGGTACGCAACGGGTGCGTATGCGATTACGCGCGTACGCGCGCGGTGGGCAGGGTAGGGCAGGGCTAGCGAGCAAGTCGTCCGCTCGCCTGATTGGGCTACGTATATGTACGGCCGGGGCGATCGAGTATTAGAGATGGTACTTTGTACGTTCCGTCAGCCAACGGACTTTTCCGCCAAGGTGGGCAGGCAGCCGGTTGGGTTCGCCGGCTCGACTGCTTCGGCGTCTTTCCTTTTTACGTATATAACCTAGAGAGCTTTATTCAAATAAAACCAACCCTAAGTCCCTAACTGATCAGCCTGAGTACTACTAGCTGAAAGTCTGGAATACAATATAACCAGCTGCTAGAAACTGTTGATGTGCAAGCAAGCTTTGCACAAAGATGGGTAGAGTTATTAGATGATCTAGAAACATGGTGAAAAATAAACGAATTGAAACTAACAACTAGCTCTCCAACTTCTTGAAGGATAGGTGCCACAACCAATCGAGAATCATGGCGATTGTTCCAGAGGGAAATAACCTCCAGGCAATCTGTCTCCATCACCACTTTAGAATAGTGAGCGAAAATGACACCATCTCGCACAGCTAAAGTTTCAGCGATGTGCGGGATCAGTAATACCCTCGTAGGGCTTGCTCCAAGCACCAAGGAAGGCCGAGCGTGATCTCGCAACCCCTCTGGCGCCTCCTTTCCGAGCAACCAATGACAGACCCCCATCTGTATTAATTTTGATAAAGTCCTCCTCAGGCGGTCACCATCCATGGCCTGGCAAGGTAGCTGCACATCTCTTTGGAATATCCAGCACTGCTAGCGATTTTTTGACCATCTTGACTGAATGAACAGGGTCATAACCCTGTCATGTGTCCAACTATTTTGAACTCCAGATCACCCACATTGTAGTAATCATCTTAGCCCGATCTGAGTCAGAAAAGCCCCAGTCACAAGTAATATCTCCCGCCCATGTAAGCGGATGAAGCTTAGGCAGCATGAAATCTAGCCAGCCCTATGCTTCTTCCCAGAATCTGCGTGCATGCTCATGATGAACCAAAGCATGCATAAGATCCTCGTCCATAGCTAAGCAGATTTTGCATCTACTTATTTCAGCGATATGCCTATGCTTCAAGACAGCCTCAACAAGGAGAATGCCACGAAGAACCCTCTACTAGAAGACACGTACTTTTGGAATAACATTTAGTTTTCAGAGAGTAGACCACATCTGTTTTCAGAAGCTGAGGATTCGATAATCATCCCTTCATCTAGAGCTAATTGCTCGTTGCGATTCATTAGAGCACGATACGCTGTTTTAACAGAATATATACCTAATTTCTCCAAAGACCAGACATATGAGTCAACTCCCCCATCACGTCTCAAAGGAATATTTAAAATAGCATCTGCTTCTGACCATCTCAATCTTCCAGGAACCAATATCATGATCAATTAGTTCAGAGACCATGTTTATTTCCTCAAGTTCATCACCATTCATAAGTTGTACCGACCTTCTCATCGAACGACACCCTGGTATCCACTGATCGTGCCAAACTGACACTGAGTTTCGGCTATTTCCGCGCGAGGCAAGGCAAGCGTGGTCGAGCCGAGCTTTATTTTTGCTATACATGAATACAGAGTCTTTGATGGGCGTGTCACTGCTAGTTTGTTCAGGTCGCTCCCACATCGTGGGCTGTTTTAACCGACTTGAAACTTGTGGCGTGGGTGTGGCCCACGTTGCTTAAGGTTTTCTGAGATGCTCTATTTAAATTCCCACACGGTTGGCGCCGAAACATACCTCATACACAAGGTATGGTTTTGCCATCCCTCTCTGCTTGCCCAGGCACCGTAGTCTACCCCATCTCGCCCGCTGGCTTGCACCGACAAACGAGAGAGCTAATTTATGACTTTTGCATTGCCATGTGATGGTAGCTATCATTGTCATGTATTTAATATTGTGGAATTAATCATGATAATATATTATAAAATTATCCAACAAAAAACACGTACCTAATTTATGAATTTTTTACAGTAGCCAAATCCGCAATTCTAAGGTTTAGTATACAGGTAGTGCACTGGTTTTCAGGGGTAGAGAAGTGCATTTCCGAGTTAAATTGGCAGTGCTCGCGTTTCTCCTCCACTTCCACGGATGAACTACTTTTTCTCACGGACGGAACATGCGTAGTGGCAGAACCGATCGGGGACGAACCACCACTTGTGTTGTTGCTGGTATACTAACCTAGCACCAGCAGCGTGTAGGAGGCGTGGTTACGTGTGGCTAATAAAGTGAAGGATATACAGTATATATTGTTAAGCGTTGACGTATCGGCATGACACCCCTATCTTATCGCAGACGTTCACACCCTCGGCGCGGGCGGGCAATTTGCACACACTTGATCGCCCGCGCGTCACCGGGCACGTCACGCGCCGCGTTGGTTGCGAGAGAGCCGAAACCAGTGAGTTCTTGACGTCGATCGCTTGACGGGATGAAACCAGTGAGAATTCGGCCGACTTACGTACGCAACGGCTGCGTATGCGATTACGCGCGTACGCGCGCGCGCGGTCGGCAAGTCGTCTCGCCTTGCCTGCCCCTGATTGGGCTACGTATATGTACGGGGCGATCGAGTATGCGAGATGGTACTTGGTACGTTCCGTCGGGTAGTGGACTTTTCCAGAAAGGTGGGCAGGCAGCCTGTTGGGTTCGGCGGCTCGACTGCTCCGGCGTCTTTCCGCGCGAGGCAAGGCATGCAAGCGAGGGCGGAGACGGCAAGCCACACGTCGCCGTCGGGTCTGTTCGAGCATATGCGTGCCCCTTTCCCCATTTCCACACGTGTTCCTCGCGCTATCCACCACCACGCCCTGCCCAGTACGACTCGTCGCCATCGAGTAGCTCGCGCGTAGCGCGCACGCAGGTTAGCAGCAGTAGGCCAAAACCTAACCAGCGAGGGACTGGAGTGAGTGAGGGAGTGAGTGGCCAGCCTAACACCCACTTCCTCACTGGGCTGCCGTGCCGTGGCTGTTCATCGCTGGGCGCTGGCAAGTGGCGCGGTGGTTGCATGCGCTGCGTCGTGGGCGTGGCGTGCTGGGTGAGCCACGAGCGGCCACGACGGCGCGCGAATACATCTCGACGGACCGACGAACGGGGATCTCATTCTCGTGTCAAGGAGGGTGGTTGCCCGGTTGGCGAGTGGCTGCTCATCTAGTTAGCGATTGATTAGCCCCGATACATAAAGCGCCTACTACCTAACCTAACCTAGCAACACACCCTGTGTTCTGCGTTGCAGAATCAGGTACCTTTTCTATCTGATTCTCATCTGACCTTTTGCTTCCAGCCCGGCCTCTGCGCTGTCGCTAAGCAGAGTGTGCTGATTCCGAGCGGACCGGCCACACAGCAGAGTTCTTCATTATACTTAGCGCCGACGCTCTTGTTTGGAACTACGTACTCCCCAGCGGAGTAGTATTTTCTTGTCTGGAACTATAAAACCTGCAAGGCAAGCAGCTGGGCCCAAAGTTTGGCCCACATTGTTGTTAGGTCTAAAAACGCATGAGTAGCACAAGATCGCAAAAACAGACACTAGAACACCTAATGATCATAACAGAGATAGTAGATGTGTTGCATTACTGGGCACTGACGATCCCATCGACGCCTGCGTGAGGCAGGCTTGGTGTGGCGGTGTTGATGACGAACTTGTGGTCGATGACGATCGGGAGATCCTCCTGATCCCCTCCGGGCGCCACACGCACGTCCCGGCACAAGACGGCGAGGTTCCGGTCTCGGTCTTCCTGTGCGTTCTGCGCCTCCCTAGATCGGTAGGGCTTTAGGAGTTGTGGGGAAAGCAGCGAGCTGATCGTAAAGCTGGTCGTGATCGATAGCGACCGGTGCTCCCCCTTTTATATGGCGCAGGCGACGGGGGACCAAACCATCGAGTTGGTTTTGGTGCCCCCGATCGAGGCGCGTGAGATGCGAACGAGGTGGTCACGAACGTTGGTTCGTGGGCCTCCTCCTTAACGTTATTTGACTAGAACGTTTTTGTCAATGTTTATCTCTTAAACCTGACGTTATTTGACTAGAACGTTTTTGTCTCTTAAACTCGACAGGTCAACCAACATTCTCCCCCTTGATCGTTAGGTTTAACATCATTTGCCCATTCTCCATAGGAATAATAAACCAAAGTGAGGTGTTACAACAACCAATGAAATGCTATTGAACCTCAACACTTATGGCATACCCGCCTATCTTGAAATGGATAACATAATACTTATTGGGAGTGGTTCTTATTATGGTCCCTTTATTCCGGAATCATAAGGCTTCCGGTAATCCCATGCCGGCAACATGCTCACGAAAAATTCCGGGTGGTAAGCCTTTCGTTAGCGGATCCGCAAGCATACGAGTCGTACTTATATGCTTAACAATAGTTGTTTGATCCTGGATCCTATGCATCACAACATGATACTTAATGTCAATGTGTTTGGCAGCATCACTTGACTTGTTGTTATTCGCATAGAAAACTCGCGGGTTCATTATCGCAGTACAATAGAAGTGGTTTTGAAATGTCTGTCGACCACTTTAAGTCCGGGAATGAAATTCTTTAGCCATACGGCCTGCCCAGTGGCCTCATAACATGCTATAAACTCCGCTTGCATCGTAGATGAAGCAACTATAGTTTGTTTGGAGCTTTTCCACGATATAGCTCCTCCGGCAAGTGTGAATATATAACCTCGACGTGGATTTCTTACTATCCACACAACCGGCATGATCGGAATCCGAATAACCAACAACTTGTAGGTTATCGGACCTCCCGTACGTAAGCATGTACCCTTTTGTCTCTTGCATATAACGCAAGACTTTCTTTGCGGCCTTCCGAGTGGTCTAGTCCTGGATTTGATTGGAATCTGCCAAGCATCCCGGTTATAAAAGCCAAATCGTGGCGTGTACAAACTTGTGCATACATGATGCTTCCGACAAGCTCGAAGCATAAGGAACCGACTTCATCCGATCAGTTTCAATTTGGTTCCTCGGACATTGAAATGTCCCAAACTTATCGCCCTTGACTATCGGGGCAGGTGAGCCGCAGCACTTATGCATATTGAATTTCTTTAGTACTCGCTCAAAGTATGCCTTTTGTGATAGTCCCAACACACCTTTAGACCTATCTCGATGAATCTCAATGCCGAGGACATATGAAGCTTCACCGAGATCTTTCATATCAAAATTGGAAGACGAGAAAATTCTTGGTCTCGTGCAAGCATATCCTTATCACTCTGCAGGCCAATAATATGTCATCCACATACGGGACTAATATTGTGAACCTACTGCCCTTAAACTTAACATAAATGCAGTTGTCCTTAACATTTTCGAGTAAAACCAAAAGTTCTAATAATCTTATCGAACTTGAGGTACCACTGTCTTGAAGCTTGCTTCAAGCCATAGATGGATTTCTTCAGACGACATGCTAAATGTTCCTTTCCTTCCACAACAAAACCTTCCAACTGAGTCATGTACACGTCTTCATCAAGGTCGCCATTTAGAAATGCCGTCTTAACGTCCATTTGATGCAATTCTAGGTCGAAATGAGCTACCAGAGCCATGACGATCCTAAAAGAATCTTTAGATGACACAGGAGAGAAAGTCTCATTATAATCGATTCCTTCTCTACGTGTGAAACCTTTTGCCACAAGTCTAGCTTTGAACCTTTCGATGTTCCCTTTGGGGTCGTACTTAGTTTTGTAGATCCATTTGGAGCCTACTCTTTTGGCGTCATTAGGAACTTCTACTAGGTCCCAAACATCATTTGAGCTCATAGATTTCAACTCGTCTTCCATGGCGATTTGCCACTTAGACGAATTCAAACTCTTAATGGCCTCCTTGTATGAGGTTGGATCCTCCACCTTTCCTATATCATCTACATCCTCACTCATGTAGGTGATATAATCATCCGAGATGGCTTTTCTTCTTTCTCGATGTGATCTTCTCACGGTGCGATGGTGGTGGAGGGGCATTATTATTATGAGGATCTTCTTCATTATCCGACCGGTGATTTTCTTCACCTTCCGGATTTGCGTTATCATTAGTTTCAGGATCACCATCGGGTTGAGGACCGGAACTGTGAGGTTCGGTCTCAACATTAGAAGTGATTCTCCTCTGCACGTGGTAGAACGACCTTTTGGATAATCGGGGATGGAGCACACACCCGCTTTTCCTCAAGATCGATCTTCCTTATTTCATTAACTTCATTATCCTCAAAAAATACCGCTTGCCGGGTCTCCACGTACTTAGTGGTATGACCGGGGCAATAGAAACGATATCCCTTTCCCCTGTGCGGGTATCCGACGAAGAAACAACTAACCGTTTTTGGGTCTAACTTCTTAAGTTGTGGATTGAAAATTCTAGCTTCAGCAGGACAGCCCCACACACGTAAATAGTTCAAGCTCGGTTTCTTTCCCGTCCACATCTCGTGAGGTGTGTTCGGTGCTGACTTAGTGGGAGCAAGATTTAAAATATGTGCAGCCGTCTTCAATGCCTCCATCCATAGGCTTACCGGCAAACTTGCATGATCGAGCATGCTACGCACCATATCCAAAAGCGTGCGATTGCGGCGCTCAGCCACACCATTTTGTTGAGGTTCACCTGGCATTGAATAATGGGCAACAATTCCATTCTCAGCTAGGAACTTAGCAAAAGGTCCTGGAATTTACCCATAAGGAGCGTGCCTACCGTAATACTCTCCCCCGCGATCAGATCGTACAACTTTAATTTTTGCATTCGGTTGGTTCTCAACTTCGGCTTTGAACACTTTAAATTTGTCCAAAGCTTCCGATCGATCACGTATAGGGTAAATGTACCCATAACGGGAAAAGTCGTCTGTGAAGGTGATGAACGAATCAAAACCATCTATAGACTTAACATTCATTGGTCCGCATATGTCAGTATGTATGAGTTCGAGGACACTCGTGGCTCTTACCGCTCCTTTCTTAATTGTTTTTGCATATTTACCTTTGATGCAATCAACACATTTGTCCGCATCGGAGAAGTCTAATGGGAGGAGTACATCATTTTTAATAAGTCTTTCCATTCTCCCCCTCGAAATGTGGCCTAAACGACGAGTGCCACAATTTCGAAGAAGTGCTAGTACCCTTCCATTTCTTCTCAACATTTGAAACATTACTCACATGCAAAACATAATCATTCATAGATAACATATATAGTTTGCCTCGTCTGACACCGAGGCCAACATCTTTATTACAATAATTTAAAACAAATTGTTTGTTACCAAACTTGCACTCAAACATGTTATCATCGAGACAAGAAACTGAAATCAAGTTCCTACTTAAAGTAGGTACATAAAGAACATTATTTAAATGAAGGTGAAAACCGGTGTGGAGCTCCAAGGTGAGTGACCCAACAGCTTCAACATCAACTTCAACTCCATTTGCAACTCTAAGTCGTCTTGCCCCGCTTGTTACGGTTTGGATCATATTTAATCCCTGCATAGAATTAGCAACGTGAGCAGTTGCACCTGAATCAATCCACCATGATGTACAAGAGAAATCAGTATATAACATTTCATCAACAAAAGTGATTTCATCTGTACCTTTCTTCATCATCCACTTGAGGTATTCATGACAGTCCTTTCTGTAATGGCCTTCCTTCTTACAAAAGAAACACACATTATCAGTGGGCTCTGAAGACTGTCTTCTTGAAGGTTTTCTTTGGCGACTTTGAAGGGCCTGACCCGTCATGCTTTCTCTTTGAGGATGCAACATGAAAAGCCTGATCCTTGTTCTGCCTCATCATTCTTTCTTCTTCCTGGACAATCCGAGGGGATATCTCGGCAAGTGTCCACTTCTCCTTCATGGAATTGTAGTTGATCTTGAACAGATCGAACTCTTCAGGGAGGGACTCCAAGATCATGATGATAAGGAGGTTGTCACTGAGCTCACACTTTAGGTGCTTCAGTTTATTTGAAGCATTTATCATTCTCAGTATGTGTCCCCTAACATCACCATCATTTTTATACTTGCCAAGTAGCTTGTGAAAAAGCTCATGAGCATAAACCTTTTCAGAGCCTTTGAATTGCTCCTCCAAGGCTTCCATAAATTCCTTAGCGATATCTTTCTTGGGGAGAGCCCCAATAATCTCGGGTGAAATGGAAGAATTCATCACGAGCATTGCAACGTGATTGGATTTGTCCCACTTCTCCATCTTGGAGTCATAAGTTTTCTTTAGTTCATCATACCCCGTAGCACCAGCAACTGGCGCCACGGGCTTATCCTCCCTTAATGCATAATCAAACTCGTTGAAAGCCAAGCATAGCTCAATGGAGTTCTTCCAACGAGGAAAGTTGCTGCCGGTCAACTGCTCGACAGCATCATAACGCATCGCAGCGGAAGCTGAAATTTGACATGGACATTCATTAGTAAAATTGCATGCATATAAAATAATCATGCCATAAATTTCTTATTCTATGTCAAACACCGTTGGGCAGAAATGACATGAATTAGAACAACATTAGGGAGTTGACTTGCAGAAATAATACAACGTTGGTCAGAATTATTTTTGCAGTCATGACATTCTCAAAATAAACATCAACTTTAAATCATTTAAGGAACAACATATGTGATGCTTAAATGATAATTCAACATTAAAAACATACTAAATACTCTCAACAAAAAATCTCGTTAGTTCATTTCTGTACAGAGCAAATAGCATGTTTGCTGATCATATTATTTTAGACAATTTAATTTCTGTCCAAAACAGTGCAAAAACATTAAAAACATCAACTTAATAATCATTTATATGCACTGAAAAAACAGAAACAATGACAGAAAAAACGTTCAGCAGCCCAAACTCCATGGGCTGTCGACAGCCTGGGCCGAAGCCCACTCTCAGATGCAGCCCAAAAAGGACCCCCGGCCTGGCTGCTGCTCCGCCTCGATCTCAGCCGTCCGATCCACTGGACGGTCCAGATCATTCAAGGCCGGATCAAAAGGGGCAGCCGGAGCCCTAACCCTAAAAAATCCTCCTTTCTCCCCGATATTTCCGCGTCTGAGGCAGAGGGCCGACGCCGGCGGCGGCGCCCTCCTCCCCTTGCTCCATGCCGGCGCGGTGGCGGTGCTCGCCGGAGAAGCGTGCGCTGGACCAAGTCCCGCGCGCTCCTCCGTCGAGCATGGCTGCCGGCGCCGTCTTCAATGCGGGGCGCGTGGAGGAAACCCTCCCGGCAAGGCAAGCGGCCACGAGCCGACGACGGCGACGGCTGGCACGGCAGCCAGCGCGCGTCCGATTCTCGTCCTTCCGCGCGTCCGTTCCTCGTCCATCCGCGCGGTAGGCGGCGGGGTGGAGGGATCCCGTCGGCGAGCCGGCGGGCGTTCGAAGGTGCTGACCAGCAGCATCCGTTCGGTGACGGCGGCGTCGGGTGGCACGACGGCCAGCGACGCAGGGGACCATTCCGCGCCTTACGGCGCGTCCGTCCGCGCGCTGCTCCGTCGGGAGGCAACGGCGGCGCGGGATCACTGCCCTCGCCGGAGCAGCGACTGCTCCGACGGCCACCGGAGGGATAGGCGGCGACCCGGCGGCGTCATGTGAGGTTGTCATCCTCAGACTCGTGCCAAATTGCATATTTAGGGTTCATAATTGCTTGCAGATGGTTCTAATTCGATACAAAATAAACCGATCTGAGAGCTAGACATTCATAACAGGGGCTAATCCAAGACTAAACATTAACATAATTGCCTAAAACATGATCTTTATACAAAATTGTGATCTCAGATCACCACTAGGGTTCTAGTGCTAGCAGTACTAGGCCTCTGATACCATTGTTAGGTCTACAAACGCATGAGTAGCACAAGATCGCAAAAACAGACACTAGAACACCTAATGATCATAATAGAGATAGTAGATGTGTTGCATTACTGGGCACTGACGATCCCATCGACGCCTGCGTGAGGCAGGCTTGGTGTGGCGGTGTTGATGACGAACTTGTGGTCGATGACGATCGGGAGATCCTCCTGATCCCCTCCGGGCGCCACCCGCACGCCCTGGCACAGCACGGCGAGGTTCCAGTCTGGTCTTCCCGTCGTTCTGCGCCTCCCTAGATCGGTAGGGCTTTAGGAGTTGTGGGGAAAGCAGCGAGCTGATCGTAAAACTGGTCGTGATCGATAGCAGCCAGGCTCCCCCCCTTTTATATGGCGCAGGCGACAGGGGACCAAACCATCGAGTTGGTTTTGGTGCCCCCGATCAGGGCGCGTGAGATGCGAACGAGGTGGTCACGAACGTTGGTTCGTGGGCCTCCTCCTTAACGTTATTTGACTAGAACGTTTTTGTCAATGTTTATCTCTTAAACCTGATGTTATTTGACTAGAACGTTTTTGTCTCTTAAACCTGACAGGTCAACCAACAATTGTTTCTTAGTCTTAATGATCGGCCCGACCAAGGCGATCCAAATGTGCTAGTACCCTTGTGAGACTTGAGACTTCTTTGATGCTCACTGCTTACTCTAGTCTAGTACCAGAAGGATGTCAGAATCATAGAAACCCAGGTTTATCATTCTGTAGCAAGAACCAGTACCATGTTCGGTTCCAAATCAATGTTCACCATTATGAACTGAAAGCACATAGCACAGAGCCACAATGCCAGGACACAATTCCCCTTCAAAAACACTACGAAGCCACCGTAGCATCCATCATGATTCATGAAGCAAGCAAACACCACCACCTTTCTTTTTGGCAAATGACCACACCACATCAAAGCACCAAAGGTTTTGGCATTCAGCATAGGCGTACATACGTACAACTGGGGATGCTTAACTGAACTTGAACTGGTTCTTCTGTTGACATGACAACAGAAATTCAGAGATTCGGAGGACGTCGTCATGGCGGAGGTTTCCTTTCAGAAATTCACGATTGAGAGAGGATCCTGCCATGGTTGGGCACACATCCCAGCTCCTGAGTTGCACAACATTCATCCGCTGAGCACACCACACTAATCTGCAATATTGTCTAAAGGATTTCAGAGTCGATCCAGTAATACATGGCTAGTTAGTGAAACTCCTTTGCCACAACAGCAGCGGCAAGCAGGAGCTTGCCAACGAAATGTGTGTGTGTGTGTGTGTGTGTGAGGGGGGGGGGGGGGGGGGGGGAGGGCAAAGTGCTAATTTTTTTCTCATGTAAGTCTTGGAAAAAAATCCTTCAGTAATTCACAAAAATCAGTTTGCCTCCATATGTGAGGAAATCAAATCAGATCTGTAATCGTCTCTCAGTACTTGTCGATAGTATACAGGAGGCCAGGAGCAGATCTTACTCCCTAGCTCCTTAGCATATATGAGACTTGACATAAAGGTGTCCCAAAGATATCAACAACCACAATTTCTTTTTGGGGGAATCGGCAACAAACACACCTGGCCTTCTTTAAGTACATATAGAAACTGATTTTTGTGATGTCAAATTTCAGTTCTCCACGATCTAGCTTTGCATTGGTGGGCATGACATATTGAAGAGATGTAGTCATCTTCAAGAGTTAGTTATTTTGTACAACAACTATTTATTCTAGGACCTAATTTTTTTTTTTTTTTTGGGTAGAAGCTTCAAACACTGGATTTTACGGTTCCCACAACAAACAACCCTTGTGCTTTCATGCAGTACATAGTGTCACCCTAAGACTAGTGAATAGCAGTATAGTACCCGAAATGGATTCTAGTGAAAAATACGGTTGCTTTGAGGCTGATGTGATTACCTGTTGGGGATAAACATGGCACCGAAATTTTTATATAGAAACCACATTACTGATCACATGAATTTTGCATATATAAATTCAAGTAAGTAGTACACACGGTTCACAACCATAATTTCAACAAAAGTTATGAAGCTCATTTACACAAATGAGTATTGAACTAGAATACCCTTGTCGATAATATTCAAGAGCAGAACTTACTCCTAGAACATATGTGCCTTGGCATGAAGATGTTTTAGAGGCATAATAATAGTCTAATGCCCTTGCCTATTAAACTACATATAAAAGATAATTTAGCCGCGCACACAGCCTATCACAGATTTAATGTCATCAGCGATATTCTTAGCATCCGCAGCAATACCAGCCAATCCTCTCCTTGCCAACCCAACACAGTAAAGTCTATTTTCACCTTTCCAATGATTAGGATATTCTTTGGTTGGCAGTCCATTGTCATTTAACATGCTCTCCCCATTCTGCGCCAAAAAATATCATATTGCCCTGTTAGGAGATTTGACAATTGTTGCACCAATATGAATATGACTTAGGCAAATTCAAAAATCAGTCTTAGTACCTTGAGCCACATATTTGTTGTGCTTTTGTATCCAGTTGCAAACACAATTGCGTTAAATGGGATTTCATCCCCAGATTGAAATTTTACTATATTGCCCATGATCTTGCTAATGCTTCCTTGAACCTATAAGATCGTAGAGTAAATATTATTAAATTGCCATAGTAAATCAACATATGGTACATATAAGGTGTATATCATGTCGCTGGATATAATTACTTGGATGATGCCTCTTTTTATTAACCCAACAGTGCCAACATCAATCACAGCGGATCGACCGGTTTTTGCTTTGAGGGTCATTGGACCCATTTTTGGCATTCTGATGCCATGCCTTGATAGGTCCCCAAATATGAATTTTGTCACCATAACAAGGAGATTATCCACTAGATTCAGGGGAAGATAGTGGGCTAGTGTCATTCCCAAGCGAATTAGTTCCTTTGTCATTACATGAATCTGTAGCCACAAAATGGGTCACACATCTATTACAACATGCTAGAAATCAAGTATCATTCTAGTAGTAATAATAATAAGAATTTGTTTCCCAATGACCAAATAAAATTATGTAGTGCACATACCGGGCTTCGTATAACAATCGAAGCATTGGCACCATGGTTCGCAAGGTCGTAAGCGATTTCCATCCCAGAGTTGCCAGATCCAATGACCAACACGCTCTTACCAGAGAAGCTCTTGCCTGACTTGTATCTTGACGAGTGGATGGCCTCACCCGAAAAACTGTGAAGTCCATGGATCTCTGGAATATTCTCTGCACTATTCTCACCACTTGCCACAACAAGAAATTTTGCAATAAAATTTACTGTTGTGCCCTCCGCAATGTCACAAGCCACGATGGACCAACACTTCTTATCATTGTCATATGTGGATGATTCAACACTAGTGAGATACTTTGGTTGAATATCAAAGCGCTCCATATAGTCATCCAAGTACTTGACAAACAGGGATTTTGGTATGTATGTTGGCGCACTAGCTGGGTATGACATGTGTGGTAACTCACAGAACTCCTTTGCAAGATGCAGCTTCAAGCGGTCATATGCGCGTTTGCGCCAAAGAGACGCGCTGCAGTCCTCACGCTCGACAATGACGTAAGGAATGGAGAATTGGGTAAGGCACGCTGCTGTTGCGAGGCCTGCTGGACCAGCACCAACAATCAGCACGACGACATTCTCCATTCCGAAGACAAGATTTGATGAAGTTGTGGGATAGGTTGTGGTGGTAGGCTATGAGACTTAGAACAAGAAGAGATATTTGTTTGCTTGTTGGCCGGATGAATCTTTGGAAGAGATATATAGATGCATACAAGGTATATGTATATGCTTGTAAATTTTCGTACCTGTTCTGTTTTGTGACTAGGTTCAGATCAAGGAACGCAGAAAAAGGTAAAAAATAATTGACGCATATTACCTACTCTATCCACTTCCTCTAGAAATTGGAATGTGATAAATGTCATTTTTGTTGTGAAGTCAACATGGTACGGCATAGGTAGGAAACATAATCTTGATCGCTTACAGTTTTTTTTTTTTGAAATGTACACCATACCTCTGTATAGTTGATTTGTGTTTCCTTGCTTGTCTATCGTCATCAATGAAAAGGGAAGAGATAAAGGCTTACATGGCCGGGGTAGCCCAACACCGCAGCCCATTGATGACCCACAAGTATAGGGGGTGTATCGTAGTATTTTCGATAAATAAGAGTGTCGAACCCAACGAGGAGCAGAAGGTGTTGACGAGCAGTTTTGATCGAGGATTCACTGTAAACACTAGCAAACAGGTTTGCAGGGGTATTTGGTATTGCAGATAAATAAAGTACGGGTAAATAAAATGTAGTAATAGTAATTGCAGCGAGTGGCCCAATCCTTTCTAGAGCAAAGAACAAGCCGGTTGTTTTACTTATGATGACCAAACGTTCCTGAGAACATATGGAAATTTCATCAAGGGCTTTCGCTTCACATAGCTGAATAATCTTTAATGGTTTGGTAAGTGTTGTGTGGGTGAATCTATGCTAATGCAATACCCCATACTTGGACTAATACATACTTGTGATTATACCTCTTGCAAGCATCCACAACTACAAGAAAGTAATTAAGATAAATCTAACCATGACCTTAAACTTTGAGATCCAACACTGTCTCGTGCACCGGTTTCCTAACGGGGGTTTGGGTTTCTGTCGCTCCCGTAACCCCACAATTAGTAGCCAAATACACGATGCATTCCCCTAGGCCCATAAAGGTGAAGTATCATGTAGTCGATGTTCACATGACACCACTAGAAGAATAGCACCACAACTTAAATATCAAATCATTGCATATTACTCGACATAGTTCCACTACTAACAACATGACTTCTTCCATGTCCTCGAGAACTAAACGAACTACTCACGAGACATCATATGGATCATAATCAGAGGCGATATAATGATGAATAAAAATCTAGACATAAACCTTAATTCAATGGTTTCACTCAATAGCATCAACTACAAGAAGTAATCAACACCGGGAAAGTTTTCCCTATGAACTAGATAAGAATCAAACCCAAGATGTTACAGCGGGACGACATGGAGACGGCGGTGATGATGGTGCTGGTGGTGGAGATGATGGTGATGATGATCCCGATGAAGTCCAGCTCGATGGCGATGACGATGGCGACGATTTCCCCTCTCCGGGAAGGAATTTCCTCGGCGGAATTCTGCCTTCCAGAGAGCTTTTCTCTCTATGGTTCCCCGCCCCGTAGCGGTGGCGGATTATTTCTCTGGTCGCTCACTCGATCTTAGGTTTCCCGAGGGGTTAAAATACGCCAGGAGGCGTCGTCAGAAGTGGGCCAGGGTGCCCAGACCATGCCTAGGCGTGACCTGAGGCTGGCTCGCGCCTAGGGATGGTCTGGCCCCCTCAGGGCCCATCTCAGCCTCCCCTTCTGGCTTTCTCCGTCATCTGGAAAAATAGGATTTTATGTATCTTTGCTGGGAATTGTTGGTCTTCAGAAATATGGTGCCTTGATGGTCCTTTTTCCAGCAGATTCCTGGCTCTTGCGGTTAATTCTCCAATAATCATCAAACATGCAAAAATAGATGGAATAACATAAGTATCACCCCTAAATATGAAATATATCAATGAATAACAGTAAATTATGATATAGAATAGTGATGCGAATTGGACGTATCAACTCGCCCCAAGCTTAGACCTCGCTTGTCCCCAAGCGAAACTGAACTTAGTAAACCAGACCACAGGTTTATGGAGTGAAGTGTCGATAAACAAAATACGGACAACAAGCATCATACTTACCAATACACAAGTCATTATAGACAACAACTTCTTCTTATATAATTCAACTTGCAATGAGTAAGGAGTCACTAAATAGAAGTGCATAGAGGGAATCATAATTGATGATGGCAAACTTTCGTTCTTGGTCAGAGAACAATTAACAAATTGTACTTATCTTTCGAGCAGAGTCATTATATTAGAGCTTATTGCAGAAATCACATGCTCAATCATTTCAATCTCTTTTCAATCATAGATAGCTTTCAGAGCTATATTCATTCAGATAAAAGTATTGTGCTACACAAGGTAGAATAAAAGAGAGGATTGAACGGATCAACATATATAAATGGTTGGATCACAACAACTCAAATGCTTGCTTGAGGTAGAGGGAAATAGGTTTACTAACTCAACATAAAATTAAAAGAAAGGCCCTGCGCAGAGGGAAGCAAGATTAATCACGTGCTAGAGATTTTTGTTTTAAATGCAATAGGAGTGTTGTAAATATATATTTTTGAGAGATATGCATGTCTATGTCAACGAATGGCATCAAACAATCTATCATCCTTTCATATAGTGACCTCAAGAGCGGCTACCATGTAGTTCTCCATTGCACACCATTATTTAGGATCTCTCTAGTACATAATGTGCGGAGAATTGTTTGTTTATTTGTTTATTTTATATTTGGGATGGGCACCCAGCGCCTTGCTCTTTTTGCAAAATGAAGGACTTAGCACATTATTCATGCTAGTCACGAAATGAAGTCATGAAAAGACAATAAACTATTTAATACTTCCTCATGAGCTAAGAATAAAACACAAAATAGGTAGTAATGTTAGAAGGTTTAAAGGTAGCATATAAGCAATTAACTTTGGAGTGGCAGTGAAATACCACATATAGTTAGATATGGTGGACACAAATGGCATGAGCTTTTGGTTCATGGTTTGGATGCACGAGAAGCATTCCCTCTCAGTACATGTCTTTGGCTAGCAAAGTTGGGTAGCAAGCATAAGAGTTGAGCAAAACAAAACAAAAATACATATGATAGAAAAGAACCACGCAATCTTCCTTGGAAGTACAAACGATTCAATCGTAAGAATATTAATCTTATGAGCCAACAAGAAAGAAAGATAAGGGAGATGAAGAAACTCACGCAGGAAATAAATCTTGCGGAAAGCACCATGGCAAATGTCCCAGATTACATCGACTGGTCTACACAGAGCATCTTGTTTAGCAGGGCCGATCATCCGATGTCTGTAGTCGAAGTACAGATTGGGAGGGTTCAATATGAGTAAAGTATTCATGGACGGTGGAAGTGGACTAAATCTGATATTCGCAAGTACAGTTAAAAACATGGGCATTACAGTCGACATGCTGCAGGAGTCTGACACTTGTTTTCATGGCATTATTCCAACTTCACCAGCATATCCCCTTGGCAGAATTTCATTGATTGTAGTCTTTGGGAATTCAGATAATTTCAGAAAAGAAAGGATCAAATTCGAGGTAGTGAATTGGGAATCGCAGTACCACGCTATCTTGGGGAGACCAGCTTATGTCAAATTCATGGCTGTACCGTATTACGCGTACCTCAAACTCAAGATGCCAGGCAACAATGGGACCAATATTACGGTTCACGGAAGTTTCTCTTGTTTGGATAATTGTGATCGGTGTCGAGGGTACTCCTCGGCAATGCCCTCTGTAAGGGGTTTAGGGTAGATGGAATCCTGTAGGCTGACAAGAGACATCGGTTATCAAGCAAGCAGGGAGAGCGATTTACCCAGGTTCGGGGACCTCGTTGAGGTAAACCCTTACGTCCTGCCTGTCTGATCTTGATTATGAAAATATCGGGTTACAATGGGGTGCCGAAGGTTTCGGCTGTGATCTCGTCGAGAGACTAAGTTCCGTAGGGACCTAGCTCTAAACTTGTGGTGGCTAAGATTACTTAAGATTGCGTGTGTCCTCGGCAGCCTCTCTCCTGGCCCTTATATTGGGAGCCAGGTCTCGAGAGATCTGTCCGGGTACGACTAGGTTACAAAGGGTCCTAGTTCTAATCCTTCCTTGTATTCTTCGTCTCCTTGCCTTGTTCTTAAAGGATTCTTCTTCGGCACCGACGTAGTGGCCCACCTTGCCATCGAGTGCCCTCATGGTCCTCTGGTTGGGCCGCAAGAGGTAGCACAATATTGTTACCCGAAGGGTAATGCCCACATCAGTAGCCCCCGAGTGCTTGGCCGAAGATACTTCGGGCAGGGACTAAAGCATATCTTCCGTCGAATATTCGCTTTAATTGATAAGTCTTGCCCTTCTTGTAACAACATCGTTTTCTATTATTGGGTGCGCGTCCAGCTCTCCCGATGGGAGTAGCCCACGAGTTTAGGTACAGATGCTTGCAACCGTGCGTAGAATCAATTTGTACTACTCAAACATTTCCCTTCTGTCGAAGTTTTCTTCAATTTGCCATGATCATCCGATATTTCTTCTTTCATCGGGTCTTCATTTCTTTCAAGCAAGATTTAGTACGTGAAGGATACTGAGTAATGTGCCCGGTTTTTACCGGTTAACTGCCGATGGCAAAACAACATCACTCTACACAGAATCAAGTCCCCGGGCATGATTCTGGATCGTGCAGATAACCCTCGAGTTCATCATTTTTATCGGGTGCGCACTCGGTATTCCTGATAGGAGTAGCCCCCGATTCTAGGTACGGATGCTTGCAACCGAGCGCAGACTTTTAGCCCAAATCTCTCAGACCTTTCTTAAGGTACTTTTGGTGTAATCTTTCTTGCAATGATCTTTGAGTCCAGATTATATCAGATGCGCGTTCAGTGCTCCCGATGGGAGTAGCCCCCGAGTCTAGGCGCGGATGCTTGCATACGTGCATAGACTCAAGTCGAACCACTCGATAATATCATTTTTCTTCAGATGCTCCTTGCGAAATCGATACTTCTGATGACATCATGGGTGACGTAGTGACTGCTGTGGTTTGACAGGACGTGACTTTGACGGGCCCACCCTACTTCTGCGCGGTCAGTTTAGGAAATGACTTGTGCTTCTGCTTTGACCGAGGCGTCCCCTCGATTTCCGCGTGTAGTGGGAGTAATTGGCCGCCGGTTTCGTTTCCCTTGATTGGACACGTGTACTATCAGATCCTCGTCCACTTCCCCACGATTGCAGGAGTTATGGCCACGATTCTTCAACAGTCCTCGCTATAAATAAACGCCCTTTCACCATTTTTCACTTTTTACGCCTCCATACTGCTCATCTTCTTCCTCAATCTCTCTTCTCACCACTGTTCTTTCTCCCAAGAACTCCAGCACCATGGGCAAAAGGAAGGGAACCGCCAAACCTGGCGCTTCGTCTGGCGCCGGCAAGGTCTGCCATGATTGGCGCGCCTCCACCATTTCAAACCGCGATGTGAGCAAGCTGCGCACGCTAGGCTTCATCTCATCATCCGACGACGACATTCGCCTCCCAGGTTCATCTTCTGGCCCAAGGCCTCCCAAGGGCTTCACTATCATGTTCATCGCCTTTTTATATCGTGGGCTTTCGCTTCCTGCCCACGAATTCCTCCGCTCTCTTCTCTTTTTCTACGGGATTCAGCTCTGGCAGCTAACCCCAAATTCCATCCTTAATCTCTCCATCTTTATCACTTTATGCGAGGCATTCCTCGGCATCGACCCTCATTGGGGCTTGTGGAGGAAAATCTTCTACGTCAAGCGCCACAACAGCAATGACGGTCCTCCCGTCGTTGGCGGTGTCAGCTTTGTTGTTAGGAAAGAGGCTGAGTACCTCGACTTCCCGATGAAAGAATCAGTCCAGGGCTGGCGCCAGAAATGGTTCTACCTGCGAGATATTCCAGTAGCTGGACGGTGCTCCAACTTGCCCCCTTTTGAAGATGTCCTGGTAGCCACGCCGAAGAAATCCTGGCGAAACACCTTAACTGTCGAAGAAAATTCCACAACCGATCAACTGTTCGATAAGGTCTTAGATCTGAAGAATGCAGGGGGTCTGACAATGTGTGGCACTAAGGTAGTTTCGGTGTTCCGAAAACGTCGGGTGCAACCATTAATGTCTCGCCCTCATCAGATGTGGTTGTATGTTGGCAAAGACGATAAGTCCAAGGTCAGCTCAGCCGATGTATCTGACGACGAACTCCGTGATGAGGTGCGACGTCTTACTCGCTTCAGCCAAAAGGACAATATTGTCCTGGTTTCGGCTCGCCCTCCACTCGATCTCAAACATCTTCCTGCCGAGGTAGTCTTCTTTGTCCTTATTTCAAATGTTGTTTTTGTTTCTCTATTCAAGCCTTTAACAATCTCCCTTTCCATTGATAGGCCCCCACCGTCGCTCAGTGCTACCCTCCTACTCCCGAAAGTGGAGTAGAGATAGATGATGATGACGACGATTCGGAGGAAACCGAAGATGTGCAGCATGCTCTCGACGACAGCGACGTCCAAGAGGACAAAGCTCCTGAAGAAGATGCTCGCACTAAGGATATGCGGCGCAGGAGGATTAATGAAGTTTGATGACGACGGCTGAATCGAGTCCTAGCGGACAAGATAATGATGCCGATGAAACTGCATCGCCTCCTCCAGTAGCGAAAAGTTCGACAGGCTTCTTCGCTGCCGAAGATGATTTGGACGTGTAAGTCTCCACTTTTTCCCTGCATAACTAGCTTCCTCGAATTCATGCAATGTATATTCCTATTTTCGATCAGTTCTGACGATGATGATGAAGTTCCCCTCGCAAAGAGGGCTAAGTTTATTTCTGGGAAGAGCGAGTCAGCCAAGGAGTCGAATCCTTCGCCTGCTGATCCAACGCCCCCTTTAAGGACGACTGTAGCCAAGGTTCCTGTGTCGACAGTTAATCCTTCTGCTGGCGCCCCTGCTCCCTCAACATCTCGTGGTCATGTAAGTAGATCCATTCAGCTTGATATTCTTGATTGATTTCCGGATTTGACTGAGATTCTTCGTCTTCTCTTCTGTAGCCGATTTTTGCCACAATTGACATTGTGGCAGATTTCGCTGATCAATTTACTCGCCTTGAGTCAGAAAATGCTCAACTTCGAAAGGTTGTCAAAGTTTCGGCTGACCAAGTGCTGGAGGCCAACAAGCTTACAGCCGACACTCAGAATGAAAACATCTTGTTAAAAGATGAGCTAAAGAAGCTGAAACAGGAAATGAAGGATGAGCAAGAGGCCAGACGCGAGGCTGCCATTGCAGCCGACAAAAAAGGAAGGCGCCCTCCGCGAATCAATCACGAACTTGCTGGGTAAGTTCCTTTTTGCAGGGTATTTTTCCAATATTGTCTTCTGGATTGCTTATTCATGTTTTTCCAAATGCTGCCGATATGCCTATCAATTGTGCTCGCAAGCTTCGGGAGGATTCAATGTCCGACGCCCTTTCGCTTGCTACTGATTCTAACGTCCAGGTCCTTGGACTTTTGCAAAAAACCAAGGGGGCTTTGTCGAAGTTATTCTCGCTGATATTCCCGAAGGTGAGCCAAAAGAAGACCCTTGGCGAAATGGCAGAAACTTTCTTCATCGACGCTTCTGAAGCTGTAGAGGTACTTAAGCGATGCTCCCGTTTGTTTGGGGCGGTTCTTACCTTCCAACTGCTGATGGGGCACGGGCTGAGTTCCGATTTGGAAAAGTTGTCTAAGGCATTGCCTGTAGATGAAAACAATTGCCTAATTAGCCTCGAACCTTTCAAACAGTCGGCAGTACTCTGTGCTAGCCAACTTCTCAAGTTAGTTGATGAAGAGAAGTCCAAAGCTGCGCCTGCACCTGATTCTTCATTGGCTCAACCTTGAAATATCTCTTGTTCCATCACTGTAATTATACTCGATGTAGTTCAATCGAACTTTGCTTCATACTGGCTCCGCCGCCAGTAACAAGAATCATTTGAATGTAATATATGTACTCCTGATGGGAGTTTTCATTCGTGCTCTTCTGCGTTGGAAAAACTGTGTTGCAGATTCCTTCAACTTCTTCTTGTGCTGATTCCTCTTTGAAATCTTCGGCTATCGACGAATCTGAACTTATCCGTCGTTTGCGCGATCAAATTTCTCGATTGAATAAAGACATAACCAATCTTCATGCCATGGCAGCGTTGGTAAAAAGGAAAAGCGAGATTGCTACTGCAATCGAGCAACATGCTCTAGATCGCCTCCGTGCTGCTACCGAAAGCTTAAGCTGTGAGTACCTGAATTCCTTCCGATTTCCATCGTTTTACTTGCTATTTAAGCTTTTTGCTGGGGTTTTTTCAACAGTTGTGGCTTTTGATGAATCAGAAGAGAACAGGCGAATCCACGAAAAGATCGAAGCAAGACCGACGTCTCTCACCCGAAACATGAACTGTGGTCGAATCGACCAAAAGCTGTAGCTGTGGCTAAATTCGAGGATCGGGTGGAGAAGGTGCATTATTATTTTGACAAGTACCATGCTCATCTCTCGATGATATGGAAAACCTTGCTTCCGCTGGACCGAGCACCCGAAACTTTGTCTGCTTTGTTCACTCGATTCAAGAATCTTGAGAGAATTCGATTGCTGGTGCGGAAAGAACTTTTTGCTAGAGCCGAACTTGCGCTTGCCTCTGTTTTAGCCTGTCATCCGACCTTAGATTTGGAGGTCGTAGCAAACGCTAATAAGAGATTAGACCAGTATTATTCCATAGCCAGACATCCTGCATATACTATTATTTCTCGGATGGAGACAGGAATTGAGAGGGATTTGAAGACTCGAGAGGATCAAGAAGTCCCTTCATGAAATTATGTATATATAACATTGCGCTACAAGGAGTAATCTTACGTGTATTTCGATGTGTTACATCATTTGTTTTTCGAACTTTGTTAGCTCGATAAAAAAGTTTTTATCGGGGCAGCTGAGTGATTAAGTCGGCCTGCTCACCCGATGACTCCGTTGTATTTTGCATTGTTTGCAGAGTCGATTTGTATGTTTTGTAAGAGCGACACCCATCGAATGAACGAGGGATTTAGGCGCTTTATGTGTTTGGCTTCGTCACACGGTGCACCGGTATGAGCCTTTTTGTAAGTAATATTTCTTCCATCGATTGCAGCACTCGCGAATTATCTTGAGGCTTGGATGGTTTATTTCATATCGATAATCATAGCTCCCGATGGGAGTATTAATTAATTATCGGTACTTATCGGTACTGTAAGTAGCCCTCGAGTGTTATCGAGTTTGGCTATTTATCATGCAGTAATAGCCAAAGCTCCCGATAGGAGGAGTTAGCTGATAAAAGAAGACTCGAACAGTCGTTCGAGTAATGAATTCAATAAAGACAGTAACCCAATCAAGAGTTTTATTCATAATATGCAACAGACTGAGAAGCCTTCATGTAACGAATAAAGAGTAGAGGTGTCCTATGAGTAGAATCACCGCAAGTGGCCGACGTTCCATGGATTGTCAACGTCCTTGCCCGAAACAGGATTCTTGAGGCGATAAGCTCCTCCTGGTATAAGTTCGGTGATGATGAATGGTCCTTCCCATGGAGATTCAAGTTTCAGAGTTCTTTCTTGCTTCAGTCATAACACCATGTCACCAATGTTGAACCCACGGTTGCGAATTCTTCGGCTGTGGTAATTTCGTATTGCCTGTTGATATACAACGCTCTGGCTAAAGCAATGTCTCGAGCTTCATCAAGGAGGTCTACATCGTCTTGTAGTGCAAGATTGGAAGTTGTCTCTGTGTACGCAGTCACTCGAGGAGCTTCAAAACGTACATCGGCTGGTAAAACAGCTTCGGCTCCGTGCACGAGAAAAAATGGAGTATACTTTGTTGACCTGTTTGGTGTAGTCCGTAGGCTCCATAGTAATGATGGTAATTCTTCGACCCAAGCTCCAGCTGCGCCCGTCAGACGCTTTTTAATGCCATCACATATTAAGCCATTTATCCTTTCGACTTGACCATTGGTTTGAGGATGTGCGACCGAGGAAAATTTAAGCTTGATGTTACCATCATCGCATAATTTGCAGAATTCCTTGGAATCAAAGTTGCTTCCATTATCCGTAATGATGCTATGAGGCATACCGAAACGACAGGTTATTCCTTCAAAGAACTTAACAGCAGTTTTAGCTGTTTGATCTCTGACTGGTACGGCTTCGATCCATTTAGTGAACTTGTCGACTGCGGCCAATAGGTATACGTGTCCTCCTGGCGATGATCTCGACAGCGGACCAACTTGATCGAGTCCCCATTGTGCAAAAGTCCAAGACAAGGGTATTGTCATCAGGTCCGTTGCCGGTGCATGTGGTTTTGGTGCAAAACGTTGGCAAGGATCGCACTTTTTTACCAAGTCTCGAGCATCAGATGCGGCCGTTGGCCAATAAAATCCTTCTTTGAAAGCTTTGGCTACGAGGGCCCTACTACTTGCATGGTGACCACAAGTTCCTTCGTGTATTTCCCGCAGAAGAGCTTTGCCATCGTCAATGGCTATACACCTTTGAAAGATACCAGAAGTGCTGCGCTTGTAGAGTTCACCATCAACTACATTAAAGGCCTTAGATCGTCGTACGATACATTTGGCCTCCGTTGGGTCATTTGGTAACTTTTGCTCCATCAAGTATGCTAAAAAAAGGCTCAGTCCAAAGAGGTTCGATAATACTTGTTCTGCTGACTGTGGTGGAGGACTTTCGGCATCCTCTTTATTCGCTGAACTATCAGCCGACACTTCCGGGGGTGGCGATACTTTTTGTTTGATCGACCTTTGAGAAATAACTTCATAAAAGACGCCATCTGGGATAGGGGAACATGTGGACCCTATATTTTCCAGAGCGTCGGCTTCCTCATTGCTGACCCTCCCGATGTGTTTTAGCTCGCACCCTTCAAATTTGGCTTCCATTGATTGGTATAGTTGGCGGTAGGCGATCAGGTTGTCACTAACTGCATCGCACAGATTCATCGACTGCTGTACCACAAGATTTGAATCGCCATAAATCTCCAGGCGGGTTGCTCCGCATGCCTTGGCCATACGCATCCCGTGCAATAGCGCCTCATATTCTACTTCATTATTTGTCGGCAGCGAGAAATTCATCCGCAAAATATATTTCATTTTGTCTCCCTGTGGTGAGATCAATATTACCCTTGCGCCTGCACCCGTACTTCGTTTTGATCCATCAAAGTACATTGTCTAGGACCCCGGATATGTCGGGTGCTGCCGGAGTTTGCGACTGAATCCAATCAGCTAAAAAATCTGGGAGAACCTGAGACTTGATTGCCGTCCGATTGACATAGGTTATATCGTGTGGTGCTATCTCGATAGCCCATTGAGATACTCTACCCGTCGCCTCCGGGTTGGTTAATATATTCTTCAATGGTGTTTCGCTTACCACAATAATCGGGTGCTCTGTGAAATAATACCGTAGTTTCCGTGCTGTCCTCCATACGGCATATGCTAGCATCTGGTGATGAGGATATCGCTGCTTTGCTGGGGTGATTACTTCGCTGAGGTAGTAAATAGGTCGTTGCACACCATGAACTCTCCCTGCCTCTTCTCTCTCGACGACTAAGACCGTGCTGAAGACTTGCACCGTTGCAGCTATATACATGAGCATTGGTTCTTTTTCATGCGGAGTTACGAGGACCGGAGATGTCGACAGTATCCTCTTCAATTTCTCGAAGGATTCCTGCGCCTCGGTTGTCCACTCGAATTTTTCTGATTTCTTCATTAACTGATAAAAGGGCAAAGCTTTTTCTCCCAACTTAGCGATGAATCTGCTAAGTGCTGCCAACCGTCCCGCCAACTGTTGCACTTGGTGCAAATTCTTTGGTGGTTCCATGTCGAGGATAGCTTTGATTTTCAGAGGATTGGACTCTATTCCTCTAGCTGAGATGAAGTACCCAAGCACCTATCCTCCTGGTGCCCCGAAAAAACATTTCTTCGGGTTCAGATTTATTTTATATCTGTCGAGATTATCGAAAGTTTCACGCAGATCATCGATGAGGGTGACTGCGTTTTTGGTTTTAACCACGATATCGTCGATATAGACTTCAATATTTCGACCGATTTGCTCTCCGAGGCAAGCTTGCATACACCGCTGATAAGTGGCACCTGCGTTTTTTAGCCCGAAAGTCATAACGTTGTAGCAATAAACGTCGTGAGCGGTTATGAACGCAGTTAATTCTTGATCTTCTTTCTTGAGTTAATCTGATTATATACTGAACACACATCGAGGAAGGAGAGAGGGTCACAGCCTGCTGTGGAGTCGACTATCTGGTCGATACGGGGCAGCGGGAAGTGGTCCTTTGGGCAATGCTTATTAAGGCTTGTGTAATCGATACACATACGAAGAGTTGTCGTGTCCTTATTTGGCACCATGACTGGGTTAGCTACCCACTCGGTTTCCTTGAGCTCCTGAATGAATCCTGCTTTGCGAAGTCGACTAACTTCTTCGCCAATAGCTTTTATTTTTGGTTCCGAAAAACGACGCATCTTTTGTTGTATAGGTTTGGCTTTGGGGTCAACATTTAGGGCTGATACGTCTCAAACGTATCTATAATTTCTTATGTTCCATGCTACTTTATTGATGATACTCACATGTTTTATACACATTATATGTCATTATTATGCATTTTCCGGAACTAACCTATTGACGAGATGCCGAAGGGCCAGTTGCTATTTTCTGCTGTTTTTGGTTCCAGAAACCCTAGTAAGGAAATATTCTCGGAATCGGACGAAATCAATGCCCAGCATCCTATTTTTCCACGAAGCTTCCGGAACACCCGAGAGCCACCGGAGGGGAGCCCCGGTGGGCCCGGATGATAGGGCGGCGCGGCCGGGGCCTGGGCCGCGCCCCCTATTGTGTCACCGCCTCGTCGGCCCTCCGACTCCGCCTCTTCGCCTATTTAAAGGTCCTCGACCTAAAACCTCGATACGGAAAAGCCACGGTACGAGAAACCTTCCGGAGCCGCCGCCATCGCGAAGCCAAGATCCGGGGACAGGAGTCTCTGTTCCGGCACGCCGCCGGGACGGGGAAGTGCCCCCGGAAGCTAGGCATCTCCATCGACACCACCGCCATCTTCATCAACGCTGCTGTCTCCCATGAGGAGGGAGTAGTTCTCCATCGAGGCTCGGGGCTGTACCGGTAGCTATGTGGTTAATTTCTCTCCTATGTACTTCAATACAATGATCTCATGAGCTGCCTTACATGATTGAGATTCATATGAGTTTTGTATCACTATTCATCTATGTGTTACTCTAGTGATGTTATTAAAGTACTCTATTCCTCCTCCGCGGTGTAATGGTGACAGTGTGTGCATCGTGTAGTACTTGGCGTAGGTTATGATTGTAATCTCTTGTAGATTATGAAGTTAATTATTGCTATGATAGTATTGATGTGATCTATTCCTCCTTCATAGTGTGATGGTGACAAGTGTGCATGCTATGTTAGTACTTGGTGTAATTGCAATGATCTGTCATGCACTCTAAGGTTATTTAAATATGAACATCGAATGTTGTGGAGCTTGTTAACTCCGGCATTGAGGTGCTCTTGTAGCCCTACGCAATTAGTGGTGTTCATCATCCAACAAGAGAGTGTAGAGTGGTTTTATTATGTGATCAATGTTGAGAGTGTCCACTAGTGAAAGTATGATCCCTAGGCCTTGTTTCTAAGCATCGAATCTCCGTTTATTTACCTGTTCGTTGCATGTTTACTCGCTGCCATATTTTATTCAGATTGTTATTACCACTCATATACATCCATATTACTTGTATTTCACTATCTCTTCGCCGAACTAGTGCACCTATACATCTGACAAGTGTATTAGGTGTGTTGGGGACACAAGAGACTTCTTGTATCGTGATTGCGGGGTTGCTTGAGAGGGATATCTTTGACCTCTTCCTCCCCGAGTTCGATAAACCTTGGGTGATCCACTTAAGGGAAACTTGCTGCTGTTCTACAAACCTCTGCTCTTGGAGGCCCAACACTGTCTACAAGAATATAAGCACCCGTAGACATCAAGCACTTTTCTGGCGCCGTTGCCGGGGAGGAAAGGTAAAAGGCACTCATACTCCGGTCCCAGGTAAAAGTACTTTTCTGGCGCCATTGTGTGAGTGTTTGAAGCTATTTCCTTTAGATCCTGCAATTGCATCTTTTTGTTTCTTGTTAAACACTAGTAAGGCATAATGGAAAACATCTGTGAGCTTTTTGTACTATTTCCTGAGTCAAGACATGAATGGTTTAATGCGAAAATTAAAAAACCTATGGAATCTTATTTGCATGTCTGGTAGTAATATTAGTATGAACGCTTTGAACACCATTGTTGATAATGATATAGAAAATTCTAAGCTTGGGGAGGTCGGTTTTGATGAGAATGATCTCTTTAGCCCTCCGGGTATTGAGGAGAAAGTTTATGTTGATTATGATATGCCTCCCATATATGATGATTATAATGATAGTGGTCTTTTGGTGCTGCCTACTATGGAGGATCAATTTTATTATGATTATACTATGCCTCCTATATTTGATAATGATAATAATAATGATAGCTACTTTGTTGAATTTGCTCCCACTACAACTAATAAAATTGATTATGCTTATGTGGAGAGTAATAATTTTATGCATGAGACTCATGATAAGAATGCTTTATGTGATACTTATATTGTTGAGTTTGTTCATGATGCCACTGAAAGTTATTATGAGAGAGGGAAACATGGTTATATGCATCTTAATAATATTAAGTTTCCCCTCTTTATGTTGAAAATCTTGAAGTTGCGTTTGTCTAGTTTTCCTATGCTTGTCACTTTGCTCCTCATGAATTTATTTGTGTACAAGATTCCTTTTCATAGGAAGTGGGTTAGGCTTAAATTTGTTTTGAATTTGCTTCTTGATGCTCTCTTTTGCTTCAACTCTTATTTCTTGGGAGTGCATCATTAAAACTGCTGAGCCCATCTTAATGGCTATAAAGAAAGCACTTCTTGGGAGATAACCCATGTTTTTTATTTTACTACAGTACTTTTGTTTTATATTTGAGTCTTGGAAGTTGTTATTACTGTAGAAACCTCTCCTTATCTTTATTTTATTGCATTGTTGTGCCAAGTAAAGTCTTTGATAGTAAGGTTCATACTAGATTTGGATTACTGCGCAGAAACAGATTTCTTGCTGTCACGAATTTGGGTATGATTCTCTCTAGGTAACTCAGAAAACTCTGCCAATTTATGTGAGTGATCCTCAGATATGTACGCAACTTTCATTCAATTTGGGCATTTTCATCTGAGCAAGTCTGGTGCCTCATAAAAATTCGTCTTTACGGACTGTTCTGCTTTGACAGATTCTGCCTTTTATTTCGCATTGCCTCTTTTGCTGTGTTGGATGGATTTCTTTGTTCCATTAACTTCTAGTAGCTTTGAGCAATGTCCAGAAGTGTTAGGAATGATTGTGTCACCTCTGAACATGTGAATTTTTAATTATGCACTAACCCTCTAATGAGTTTGTTTCGAGTTTGGTGTGGAGGAAGTTTTCAAGGGTCAAGAGAGGAGGATGATACAATATGATCAAGAAGAGTGGAAAGTCTAAGCTTGGGAATGCCCTCGTGATTCATCCCTGCATATTTCAAGAAGACTCAAGCATCTAAGCTTGGGGATGCCCAAGGCATCCCCTTCTTCATCGACAAATTATCAGGGTTCTTCTCTTGAAACTATATTTTTATTCGGTCACATCTTATGTGCTTTACTTGGAGCGTCTGTGTGCTTTTATTTTTGTTTTGTTATTTTCATTCTCTGAATAAATGTTTGTGTGGGAGAGAGACACGCTCCGCTGTTGCATATGAACACATGTGTTCTTAGCTTTATTCTTAATGTTCATGGCGAAGGTTGAAACTGCTTCGTTGATTGTTATATGGTTGGAAACAGAAAATGCTGCATGTGGTAATTGGTATAATGTCTTGAATAATGTGATACTTGGCAATTTTTGTGCTCATATAGATCTTGTTTAAGCTCTTGCATCATGTACCTTGCACCCATTAATGAATAACTACATAGAGCTTGTTAAAATTTGGTTTGCATGATTGATCTCTAGAGTCTAGATATTTTCTGGTTAAGGTGTTTGAACAACAAGGAGACGATGTAAAGTCTTATAATGCTTACAATATGTTCATATGTGAGTCTTGCTGCACCGTTTTATACTTGAGTTTGCTTCAAACAACCTTGCTAGCCTAGCCTTGTATTGAGAGGAATTCTTCTCATGCATCCAAATCCTTGAGCCAATAACCATGCCATTTGTGTCCACCATACCTACCTACCACATGGTATTTCTCCGCCATTCCAAAGTAAATTACTTGAGTGCTACCTTTAAAATTTCTATTCTTTGCCTTTGCAATATATAGCTCATGGGACAAATAGCCTTAAAAACTATTGTGGTGAAGAATATGTACTTATGTGTCTTATTTCTTAATAAGTTGCTTGTTGAGCGGTAACCATGTTTCGGGGACGCCATCAACTTTTACCTTTGTTGAATATCATGTGAGTTGCTATGCATGTTCGTCTTGTCCGAAGTAAGGGCGATTTTCATGATCAAATGGTTTGAGTATGCATACTGTTAGAGAAGAACATTGGGCCGCTAACTAAAGCCATGATTCATGGTGGAAGTTTCAGTGTGGACAATCAATCCTCAATCTCTTATGAGAGTTTTAACTGTTGTTGTATGCTTATGCATTAAAGAGGAGTCCATTATCTGTTGTCTATGTTGTCCCGGTATGGATGTCTAAGTTGAGAATAATCAAAAGCGAGAAATCCAATGCGAGCTTTCCCCTTAGACCTTTGTACAGGCGGCATAGAGGTACCCCTTTGTGACACTTGGTTGAAACATATGCTATGCAATGATAATCCGTGTTAATCCAAGCTAATTAGGACAAGGTGCGAGCACTATTGGTATACTATGCATGAGGCTTGCAACTTATAAGATATTTTATACATAACACATATGCTTTATTACTACCGTTGACAAAATTGTTTCTTGTTTTCAAAATGAAAAGCTCTAGCGCAAATATAGTAATCAATGCTTCCCTCTGCGAAGGGCCTATCTTCTACTTTATTATTGAGTCAGTTTACCCATTCTTTCTATCTTAGAAGCAAACACTTGTATCAACTGTGTGCATTGATTCTTACATGTTTACTTATTGCACTTATTATATTGCTTTATGTTGACAACTATCCATGAGATATACATGTTACAAGTTGAAAGCAACCGCTGAAACTTAATCATCCTTTGTGTTGCTTCAATGCCTTTACTTAGAATCTATTGCTTTACGAGTAACTCTTATGCAAGTCTTATTGATGCTTGTCTTGAAAGTATTATTCATGAAAAGTCTTTGTTATATGGTTCAGATGTTTACTCATTGTCTTTACCATTGCTTTGAATCGCTGCATTCATCTCATATGCTTTACAATAGTATTGATCAAGATTATGATAGCATGTCACTTCAGAAATTATCCTTGTTATCGTTTACCTACTCGAGGGCGAGTAGGAACTAAGCTTGGGGATGCTTGATACGTCTCAAACGTATCTATAATTTCTTATGTTCCATGCTACTTTATTGATGATACTCACATGTTTTATACACATTATATGTCATTATTATGCGTTTTCCGGAACTAACCTATTGACGAGATGCCGAAGGGCCGGTTCTTGTTTTCTGCTGTTTTTGGTTCCGAAACCCTAGTAAGGAAATATTCTCGGAATCGGACGAAATCAATGCCCGAGCATCCTATTTTTCCACGAAGCTTCCGGAACACCCGAGAGCCACCAGAGGGGAGCCCTGGTGGGCCCAGATGATAGGGCGGCGCGGCCAGGGCCTGGGCCGCGCCCCCCTATTGTGTCACCGCCTCGTCAGCCCTCCGACTCCGCCTCTTCGCCTATTTAAAGGTCCTCGACCTAAAACCTCGATACAGAAAAGCCACGGTACGAGAAACCTTCCAGAGCCGCCGCCATCGCGAAGCCAAGATCTGGGGGACAGGAGTCTCTGTTCCGGCACGCCGCCGGGACGGGGAAGTGCCCCCGGAAGCTAGGCATCTCCATCGACACCACCGCCATCTTCATCAACGCTGTTGTCTCCCATGAGGAGGGAGTAGTTCTCCATCGAGGCTCGGGGCTGTACCGGTAGCTATGTGGTTAATTTCTCTCCTATGTACTTCAATACAATGATCTCATGAGCTGCCTTACATGATTGAGATTCATATGAGTTTTGTATCACTATTCATCTATGTGTTACTCTAGTGATGTTATTAAAGTACTCTATTCCTCCTCCGCGGTGTAATGGTGACAGTGTGTGCATCGTGTAGTACTTGGCGTAGGTTATGATTGTAATCTCTTGTAGATTATGAAGTTAATTATTGCTATGATAGTATTGATGTGATCTATTCCTCCTTCATAGTGTGATGGTGACAGTGTGCATGCTATGTTAGTACTTGGTGTAATTGCAATGATCTGTCATGCACTCTAAGGTTATTTAAATATGAACATCGAATGTTGTGGAGCTTGTTAACTCCGGCATTGAGGTGCTCTTGTAGCCCTACGCAATTAGTGGTGTTCATCATCCAACAAGAGAGTGTAGAGTGGTTTTATTATGTGATCAATGTTGAGAGTGTCCACTAGTGAAAGTATGATCCCTAGGCCTTGTTTCTAAGCATCGAATCTCCGTTTATTTATTATTCTGTTGCATGTTTACTCGCTGCCATATTTTATTCAGATTGTTATTACCACTCATATACATCCATATTACTTGTATTTCACTATCTCTTCGCCGAACTAGTGCACCTATACATCTGACACGTGTATTAGGTGTGTTGGGGACACAAGAGACTTCTTGTATCGTGATTGCAGGGTTGCTTGAGAGGGATATCTTTGACCTCTTCCTCCCTGAGTTCGATAAACCTTGGGTGATCCACTTAAGGGAAACTTGCTGCTGTTCTACAAACCTCTGCTCTTGGAGGCCCAACACTGTCTACAAGAATAGAAGCACCCGTAGACATCAAGGGCGTGCTCAACGAGTTCCCTGGGAACACATGGCATGTCGGATGGTTCTCATGCGAATATTTCCCAGCGCTCACGCAGGAACTCGATGAGCGCGCCTTCCTATGCGACAGTAAGATCTGCCGAAGTATTGACTATTTTCTTCGGGTCAGAGGGGTGCACTTGCTGTTTCTTTGCCTCCTTCGCCACGTCGAATTTGCCGGGTCTTGCGCTCCGGTTATCGGCTGGTGGTTTTTTGTGGTCCGTAACAACATCGAGTGCATTAAGCTCTTCCTTAGCGCCAAACTTTGAGGCGATCTTCTGGAACTCCCTGCCGCAGTTATCGGAACGGGAGAAACTTCCATGAACGGTTATTGCTGTCCCATTATTGCCTGGCATATTTAGTTGTAGGTACGCATAATGAGGTACCGCCATAAGTTTTGCAAATGCTGGCCTCCCAAGGATGGCATGATACTGAGATTCCCAATCAACCACTTCGAACTCGAGCTTCTCCTTTCTGAAATTGCTAGGCGTGCCGAAAACTACGTCCAGTGATATCTTGCCAAGGGGATAAGCGGGTCGGGTCGGGATGATGCCGTGAAAACCTGTATCAGATTCTTTGAGCATATCAACCGTTAGCCCCATTGCCTTCATTGTACTGGCGAATAACAGGTTCAGACCGCTTCCTCCATCCATAAACACCTTGCTCATGTTGTAGCCTCCAATTTGTGCTTCAAGAACTAGGGCGGCGTGGCCGGGCCGGCCTTCGGATGGTCCGCCTTGCCGAAAGATATGTTTTGGTCTAACCAGTCGATATATTCGGGCACTTCATCCATAGCGACCTCTACATACTTCACCTCTCGCGTAAACTTCTTGGCTTCTCTCTTCCAAAAACTGGTTTTGTGGATCATGTTGACCTGTCCTCGTGACACTGGGAATACTTCGGTTGGTACATACACGTCTCCTCCTTCAGGTATGTATGGCTCCGGTGGGTAACTATAAGTTGCAATTTTTTCCTTCGAGTGTGCTTTTGCTGTTGTCTCGCCCCTAAGATCCTCGCAAAACTGCTGGACTTCAAGGAACTGTCGACAATTCCTAAGCAGATGAGTGGCTTTTTCAAGGTTATCTTTCGGGTCCATGTAAGTATGCAGGTAGCATGGCGCCTCAAGCTGCTCTGTGGCCGATAGATAAGGTGTGCGAAGGCGGTTCTTGTTTGACTGCATATTGTAACATCCTCGTGCATACTGTCGAGGGCAGCTCACAACTCGCTCCTCTTCTTTGCGGCGTGAATCCCTCCGTCTCTTCCGTTGCTCCTCTCTCCTGCCGAAACTGCTTCGACTGCCCTCCCCAATGCTCCCAGGCAAGGGTGTCAAAGCTGCGGCTGGCGTGATGTTATCTGGAACCAAAGTTCTCGGGCTTGACGCGCTCGAACTGAGAAGGCGAAGAAATCCTCTAGAATCGATGATGAAGTGGACACCGCCGAAAGTCGTATCCATGTTGCCGCGCGACTCCGTAGAGATCGGATATGACACCTCGGTACGTGGTGCGTACTCAAAGGATCCACAACGAACCGAACTTCTTGGACTTGGTGGCGTTGGGGATTCCAGCACGAACGTTGCAGACGTTACTGGAACTGCCGATGACATGCCTTGTGCCGACAGATTTCCCACAGACGGCGCCAATTGTCGAGGGTACTCCTCGGCAATGCCCTCTGTAAGGTGCTTAGGGTAGATGGAATCATGTAGGCTGACACGAGACATCGGTTATCAAACAAGTAGGGAGAGCGATTTACCCAGGTTCGGGGCCCTCGATGAGGTAAAACCCTTACTTCCTGCCTGTCTGATCTTGATTATGAAAATATCGGGTTACAATGGGGTGCCGAAGGTTTCGGCTGTGATCTCGTCGAGAGACTAAGTTCCGTAGGGACCTAGCTCTAAACTTGTGGTGGCTAAGATTACTTAAGATTGCGTGTGTCCTCGACAGCCTCTCTCCTGGCCGTTATATTGGGAGCCAGGTCTCGAGAGATCTGTCCGGGTACGACTAGGTTACAAAGGGTCCTAGTTCTAATCATTCCTTGTATTTTTCGTCTCCTTGCCTCGTTCTTCAAGGATTCTTCTTCGGCACCGACGTAGTGGCCCACCTTGCCATCGAGTGCCCTCATGGGCCCCTGGTTGGGCCGCAAGAGGTAGCACAATATTAGTTACCCGAAGGGTAATGCCCACATCAATCAGGAGTTCCAGAAGATTGCTGCGAAATTTGGGGTCAAACAGGAAGTTCAAGTTATCGACTTCCCTTCTAAATAGTTAACTATCAAAAATTCCAATCTTAAGGAAGTTGACGACAGCAAGAAAATGAAACAATCGGATGATTCAATTGTTCAGTTTGCGGCGGCAGAGCATAAAGCCTTGGAGGAAGGTGTTAAATCTTCGGCAGTTGTTGACAATATTCCTCCGGGAACTACTGGTATGGTCTTGGCGATCACTAGCACCTCGGAAGCCGCCGAAGCTTCGGCAGGAAAGGATGAAGGGAAGTAGGACCCTCCTCTTATTTAGAGAGGACGAGCGGTGGCATACATCTTTATTTCCATAGGATTTCTATCTTTCAATAAAGCTCACTTAAGCCATAGCAGCATTACCTCATATTGTTGTCGCATACTTATTAATAAAGGTTCAAATTTCGTCTATATGGTCATTAAATTGCTCCGGGACACCCAGACAATTTCTTGTTCGTACGGTTATTTAATTGCTCCGGGACACCCGGACAATTTCTCATACGGTTATTTAATTGCTCCGGGACACCCGGACATTTTTTCTTTATTTAATTGCTCCGGGATACCCGGACAATTTTTTACTATCATTCGATTGCTTCGGGACACCCCAACAATTTTTTGGAATTTTTTCTTTCTCGCATAATACCGCGAGTATCAAAATTCAAGATATAAAACACAACAAGCGAGCTCGATAAAAAAGATCAAGGATCGCCTGTGCAATTGTACTAAAAAATTATCTTTTGCCAAAGCCTCAGGAAATATGCGAGCACTGCTAGTGGCAAGGATAAATAACTTATGAAAGACCCACGCCGGTACATCAAACAAAGGAGGTACTCAAGAGCAACGGAGTCAAATACGGAGTATAGTTTCCTCGATTTACTCGGGGGTGATGGCGTGTATTTCACACGTTCGTTGGGCAACCCCAAGAGGAAGGTATGATGCGCACAGCAGCAAGTTTTCCCTCAGAAAGAAACCAAGGTTTATCGAACAAGGAGGAGCCAAGAAGCACGTTGAAGGTTGATGGCGGCGGGATGTAGTGCGGCGCAACACCAGAGATTCCGGCGCCAACATGGAACCTGCACAACACAACCAAAGTACTTTGCCCCAACGAAACAGGTGAGGTTGTCAATCTCACCGGCTTGCTGTAACAAAGGATTAACCGAATTGTGTGGAAGATGATTGTTTGCGAGAGAAAACGAGTAAAACAAGTATTGCGAGCAGATTTGTATTTCAGTATTAAAGAATGGACCGGGGTCCACAGTTCACTAGAGGTGTCTCTCCCAAAAGATAAAAGCATGTTGGGTGAACAAATTACAGTCGGGCAATTGACAAATAGAGAGGGCATAACAATGCACATACATGGCATGATAAGTATAGTGAGATTTAATTGGGCATTACGACAAAGTACATAGACCGCCATCCAACTGCATCTATGCCTAAAAAGTCCACCTTCGAGGTTATCGTCCGAACCCCTTCCGGTATTAAGTTGCAAAGCAACGAGACAATTGCATTAAGTATGGTGCGTAATGTAATCAACAACTACATCCTCGGACATAGCGCCAATGTTTTATCCCTAGTGGCAACGAGCACAACACAACCTTAGAACTTTACTGTCCATTGTCCCGGTGTCAATGCGAGGCATGAACCCACTATCGAGCATAAATACTCCCTCTTGGAGTTAAAAGCAAAAACTTGGCCGAGCCTCTACTAGTAACGGAGAGCATGCAAGATCATAAACAACACATATGTAATAACTTGATAATTAACATAACATGGTATTCTCTATCCATCGGATCCCGACAAACACAACATAGAGTATTACAGATAGATGATCTTGATCATGTTAGGCAGCTCACAAGATCCAACAATGAGGAGAAGACAACCATCTAGCTACTGCTATGGACCCATAGTCCAGGGGTGAACTACTCACTCATCACTCCGGAGGCGACCATGGCGGTGTAGAGTCCTCCGGGAGATGAATCCCCTCTCCGGCGAGGTGCGGAGGAGATCTCCGGAATCCCCCGAGATGGGATCGGCGGCGGCGGCGTCTCGGTAAGGTTTTCCGTATCGTGGTTTTTCGCATCGGGGGTTTCGCGACGGAGGCTTTAAGTAGGCGGAAGGGCGAGTCGGGGGCCGACGAGGGGCCCACACCACAGGGCGTCGCGGGCCCCCCCTTGGCCGCGCCGCCATGTGGTTTGGCCACCTCGTGGCCCCACTTCGTATGATCTTCGGTCTTCTGGAAGGTTCGTGGCGAAATAGGCCCCTGGGTCTTTGTTTCGTCCAATTCCGAGAATATTTCGTTACTAGGATTTCTGAAACCAAAAACAGCAGAAAACGAGAAGCGGCACTTCGGCATCTTGTTAATAGGTTAGTTCCGGAAAATGCACGAATATGACATAAAGTGTGCATAAAACATGTAGGTATCATCAATAATATGGCATAGAACATAAGAAATTATCGATACGTCGGAGACGTATCAAGCATCCCCAAGCTTAGTTCTGCTCATCCCGAGCAGGTAAAACGATAACAAAGATAATTTCTGAAGTGATATGCCATCATAACCTTGATCATACTATTTGTAAACATATGTAGTGAATGCAGCGATCAAAACAATGGTAATGACATGAGTAAACAAGTGAATCATAAAGCAAAGACTTTTCATGAATAGTACTTCAAGACAAGTATTAATAAGTCTTGCATAAGAGTTAACTCATAAAGCAATAAATCAAAGTAAAGGCATTGAAGCAACACAAAGGAAGATTAAGTTTCAGCGGTTGCTTTCAACTTGTAACATGTATATCTCATGGATAATTGTCAACATAGAGTAATATAACAAGTGCAATATGCAAGTATGTAGGAATCAATGCACAGTTCACACAAGTGTTTGCTTCTGGAGGTGGAGAGAGATAGGTGAGCTGACTCAACATAAAAGTAAAAAGAATGGTCCTTCAAAGAGGAAAGCATCGATTGCTATATTTGTGCTAGAGCTTTTATTTTGAAAACATGAAACAATTTTGTCAACGGTAGTAATAAAGCATATGAGTTATGTACATTATATCTTACAAGTTGCAAGCCTCATGCATAGTATACTAATAGTGCCCGCACCTTGTCCTAATTAGCTTGGACTACCGGATCTTTGCAATGCACATGTTTTAACCAAGTGTCACAATGGGGTACCTCCATGCCGCCTGTACAAAAGTCTAAGGAGAAAGCTCGCATTTTGGATTTCTCGCTTTTGATTATTCTCAACTTAGACATCCATACCGGGACAACATGGACAACAGATAATGGACTCCTCTTTAATGCATAAGCATGTGGCAACAATTATTATTCTCATATGAGATTGAGGATATATGTCCAAAACTGAAACTTCCACCATGATTCATGGCTTTAGTTAGCGGCCCAATGTTCTTCTCTAACAATATGCATGCTCCAACCATTAAGGTGGTAGATCTCTCTTACTTCGAGACAAGACGGACATGCATAGCAACTCACATGATATTCAACAAAGAATAGTTGATGGCGTCCCCGAAACATGGTTATCGCACAACAAGCAACTTAATAAGAGATAAAGTGCATAAGTACATATTCAATACCACAATAGTTTTTAAGCTATTTGTCCCATGAGCTATATATTGTAAAGGTGAATGATGGAATTTTAAAGGTAGCACTCAAGCAATTTACTTTGGAATGGCGGATAAATACCATGTAGTAGGTAGGTATGGTGGACACAAATGGCATAGTGGTTGGCTCAAGGATTTTGGATGCATGAGAAGTATTCCCTCTCGATACAAGGTTTAGGCTAGCAAGGTTATTTGAAACAAACACAAGGATGAACGGTACAGCAAAACTCACATAAAAGACATATTGTAAACATTATAAGACTCTACACCGTCTTCCTTGTTGTTCAAAACTCAATACTAGATGTTATCTAGACTCTAGAGAAACCAAATATGCAAACCAAATTAGCAAGCTCTAAGTGTTTCTTCATTAATGGGTGCAAAGTATATGATGCAAGAGCTTAAACATGAGCACAACAATTGCCAAGTATCAAATTATCCAAGACATTTTAGAATTACTACATGTAGCATTTTCCAATTCCAACCATATAACAATTTAACGAAGAAGAAACTTCGCCATGAATACTATGAGTAGAGCCTAAGGACATACTTGTCCATATGCTACAGCGGAGCGTGTCTCTCTCCCATAAAGTGAATGCTAGGATCCATTTTATTCAAACAAAACAAAAAACAAAAACAAACCGACGCTCCAAGCAAAGTGCATAAGATGTGACGGAATAAAAATATAGTTTCGGGGAGGAACCTGATAATGTTGTCGATGAAGAAGGGGATGCCTTGGGCATCCCCAAGCTTAGACAGCTTGAGTCTTCTTAGAATATGCAGGGGTGAACCACCGGGGCATCCCCAAGCTTAGAGCTTTCACTCTCCTTGATCATATTGCATCATACTCCTCTCTTGATCCTTGAAAACTTCCTCCACACCAAACTCGAAACAACTCATTAGAGGGTTAGTGCATAATAAAAATTCACATGTTCAGAGGTGACACAATCATTCTTAACACTTCTGGACATTGCATAAAGCTACTGGACATTAATGGATCAAAGAAATTCATCCAACATAGCAAAAGAGGCAATGCAAAATAAAAGACAGAATCTGTCAAAACAGAACAGTCCGTAAAGATGGATTTTATTAGGCCACCAGACTTGCTCAAATGAAAATGCTCAAATTGAATGAAAGTTGCGTACATATCTGAGGATCATGCACGTAAATTGGCTTAATTTTCTGAGCTACCTACAGGGAGGTAGACCCAGATTCGTGACAGCAAAGAAATCTGGAACTGCGCAGTAATCCAAATCTAGTACTTACTTTTCTATCAAAGACTTTACTTGGCACAACAAAACATAAAACTAAGATAAGGAGAGGTTGCTACAGTAGAAAAAATAAAAATACTGTAGTAAAAACATGGGTTGTCTCCCATAAGCGCTTTTCTTTAACGCCTTTCAGCTAGGCGCAGAAAGTGTAACTCAAGTAACATCGAGAGACGAAGCATCAACATCATAATTTGTTCTAATAATAGAATCATAAGGTAACTTCATTCTCTTTCTAGGGAAGTGTTCCATACCTTTCTTGAGAGGAAATTGATATTTAATGTTACCTTCCTTCATATCAATAGTAGCACCAACGGTTCGAAGAAAAGGTCTTCCCAATATAATGGGGCAAGATGCATTGCATTCAATATCCAAGACAACAAAATCAACGGGGACAAGGTTATTGTTAACCATAATATGAACATTATCAATTCTCCCCAAAGGTTTCTTTTTAGCATTATCAGCGAGATTAACATCCAAATAACAATTTTTCAATGGTGGCAAGTCAAGCATATCATAGACTTTTTTAGGCATAACAGAAATACTTGCACCAAGATCACATAAAGCATTACAATCAAAATCTTTGACTCTCATTTTAATGATGGGCTCCCAACCATCCTCTAGCTTTCTAGGAATAGAAGTTTCAAGTTTTAGTTTCTTTTCTCTAGCTTTTATGAGAGCATTTGTAATATGTTTTGTGAAAGCCAAGTTTACCGCGCTAGCTTTAGGACTTTTAGCAAGTTTTTGCAAGAACTTTATAACTTCAGAGATGTGGCAATCATCAAAATCTAAATCATTACAATCTAAAGCAATGGGATTATCATCCCCAAGGTTGGAAAAAATTTCAGCGGTTTTATCACAAGCGGTTTCGAGCGGTTTTAGCAGTTTCGGGTAATTTTGCGCGCTTTGCACTAGGAGTAGAAGCATTGCCAACACCAATTATTTTACCATTGATAGTAGGAGGTGCAGCAACATGTGAATCATTAGCATTGCTAGTGGTGGTAATAGTCCAAACTTTAGCTACATTTTCCTCTTTAGCTAGTTTTTCATTTTCTTCTCTATCCCACCTAGCACGCAGTTCAACCATTAATCTTATATTCTCATTAATTCTAACTTGGATGTCATTTGCTGTAGTAACAATTTTATTTTCAATATCGCTATTAGGCATAACTTTCGATTTCAAGAGATCAACATCAGAGGCAAGACTATCAACTCTAGAAACAAGAATATCAATTTTATTGAGCTTTTCCTCAACAGATTTGTTAAAAGCAGTTTGTGTACTAATAAATTCTTTAAGCATAGCTTCAAGTCCAGGGGGTGTATTCCTATTATTGTTGTAAGAATTCCCATAATAATTAGCATAACCGTTACCATTATTATAAGGATATGGCCTATAGTTATTACTAGAATTGTTCAGATAAGCATTGTTGTTGAAATTATTATTTTTAATGAAGTTTACATCAACATGTTCTTCTTGGGCAACCAATGAAGCTAATGGAACATTATTAGGATCAACATTAGTCCTATCATTCGCAAGCATAGACATAATAGCATCAACCTTATCACTCAAGGAAGAGGATTCTTCAACAGAATTTACCTTCTTACCTTGTGGAGCTCTTTCCGTGTGCCATTCAGAGTAATTAACCATCATATTATCAAGAAGCTTTGTTGCTTCACCAAGAGTGATGGACATAAAGGTACCTCCAGCAGCTGAATCCAATAAATTCCGCGAAGAAAAATTTAGTCCTGCATAGAAGGTTTGGATGATCATCCAAATAGTCGAGTCCATGGGTTGGGCAATTTTTAACCAGAGATTTCATTCTTTCCCAAGCTTGAGCAACATGTTCATTATCCAATTGTTTAAAATTCATTATGCTACTCCTCAAAGATATAATTTTAGCAGGGGGATAATATCTACCAATAAAAGCATCCTTGCATTTAGTCCATGAATCAATACTATTCTTAGGCAGAGATAGCAACCAATCTTTAGCTCTTCCTCTTAATGAGAAAGGAAACAATTTTAATTTTATAATGTCACCATCTACATCTTTATACTTTTGCATTTCACATAGTTCAACAAAATTATTAAGATGGGCAGCGACATCATCAGAACTAACACCGAGAAAATTGCTCTCGCATAACAAGATTAAGTAAAGCAGGTTTAATTTCAAAGAATTCTGCTTTGTAGTAGCGAGGTGGAGCAATAGGTGTGCATAGGAAATCATTATTATTTGTGCTAGTGAAGTCACACAACTTAGTATTTTCAGGGTTGGCCATTTTAGCAGTAGTGAATAAAGCAAACTAGATAAAGTAAATGCAAGTAAACTAATTTTTTTGTGTTTTTGATATAGCAAACAAGATAGTAAATAAAGTAAACTAGCAACTAATTTTTTTGTGTTTTGATATAATGCAGCAAACAAAGTAGTAAATAAAATAAAGCAAGACAAAAACAAAGTAAAGAGATTGGGAAGTGGAGACTCCCCTTGCGGCGTGTCTTGATCTCCCGACAACGGCGCCGAGAAAATATGCTTGATGGCGTGTATTTCACACGTTCGTTGGGCAACCCCAAGAGGAAGGTATGATGCGCAACGCAGCAAGTTTTCCCTCAGAAAGAAACCAAGGTTTATCGAACCAGGAGGAGCCAAGAAGCACGTTGAAGGTTGATGGCGGCGGGATGTAGTGCGGCGCAACACCAGAGATTCCGGCGCCAACGTGGAACCTGCACAACACAACCAAAGTACTTTGCCCCAACGAAACAATGAGGTTGTCAATCTCACCGGCTTGCTTGTAACAAAGGATTAACCGAATTGTGTGGAAGATGATTGTTTGCGGAGAAAACGAGAAAAACAAGTATTGCGACAGATTTGTATTTCAGTATTAAAGAATGGACCGGGGTCCACAGTTCACTAGAGGTGTCTCTCCCATAAGATAAAAGCATGTTGGGTGAACAAACTACAGTCGGGCAATTGACAAATAGAGAGGGCATAACAATGCACATACATGGCATGATAAGTATAGTGAGATTTAATTGGGCATTACGACAAAGTACATAGACCGCCATCCAAGTGCATCTATGCCTAAAAAGTCCACCTTCGGGTTATCGTCCGAACCCCTTCCGGTATTAAGTTGCAAAGCAACGAGACAATTGCATTAAGTATGGTGCGTAATGTAATCAACAACTACATCCTCGGACATAGCGCCAATGTTTTATCCCTAGTGGCAACGGCACAACACAACCTTAGAACTTTACATCACTTGTCCCGGTGTCAATGCGAGGCATGAACCCACTATCGAGCATAAATACTCCCTCTTGGAGTTAAAAGCAAAAACTTGGCCAGAGCCTCTACTAGTAACGGAGAGCATGCAAGATCATAAATAACACATATGTAATAACTTGATAATTAACATAACATGGTATTCTCTATCCATCGGATCCCGACAAACACAACATAGAGTATTACAGATAGATGATCTTGATCATGTTAGGAAGCTCACAAGATCCAACAATGAAGCACAATGAGGAGAAGACAACCATCTAGCTACGATATGGACCCATAGTCCGGGGGTGAACTACTCACTCATCACTCCGGAGGCGACCATGGCGTTGTAGAGTCCTCGGGAGATGAATCCCCTCTCCGGCGGGGTGCCGGAGGAGATCTCCGGAATCCCCGAGATGGGATCGGCGGCGGCGGCGTCTCGGTAAGGTTTTCCGTATCGTGGTTTTTCGCATCGGGGTTTCGCGACGGAGGCTTTAAGTAGGCGGAAGGGCGAGTCGGGGGCTGACGAGGGGTCCACACCACGGGGCGGCGCGGGCCCCCCTTGGCCGCGCCGCCTTGTGGTTTGGCCACCTCGTGGCCCCACTTCGTATGCTCTTCGGTCTTTTGAAGGTTCGTGGCGAAATAGGCCCCTGGGTCTTTGTTTCGTCCAATTCCGAGAATATTTCGTTACTAGGATTTCTGAAACCAAAAACAGCAGAAAACGGGAACTGGCACTTCGGCATCTTGTTAATAGGTTAGTTCCAGAAAATGCACGAATATGACATAAAGTGTGCATAAAACATGTAGGTATCATCAATAATATGGCATATAACATAAGAAATTATCGATACGTCGGAGACGTATCAGGGGGCTATCGCTAAAAACATACATCTTCGGTTGAAGCAAAGTTGCGATTACTACGGGCTCATCAGACCCGCAACATGAGCTGATCACTCATTATTTTGCTCCTGATATCTTTCATAAAAACATTACAATATCATCACTCAAAGGACTAGTGCATCGAGATTTACAACTCAGTTCACACAAACTACTACTTACTATGAAGATAATTCGAGAGATACTAATATTTTTGTCAAAAGTGGCAAAAATATTATCTACAAAACAAAACATTCATCTTTGGAGAATTTCTTCGGACGAGTAAAATTTACAAACGCAACATTTGAACATGCGGATGCAAGGGTGATTTGCTCCCGGAAGAGGAAAAGAGGCACCATTCAGGTGGAGTCATATGCTTTGGAGTTAATTTCTAGCCTAGCAGTAATCATGGCGGCAGGATCCTTCACAAAAGGTTTAAAATGGCCAATTTCACCATTGGATGTTGCAATCGCTTCAAATTTAGCGAAGGACGCTGTGACAACGTAAAAGCAAGTGCCATCTCAACTCCTGCGAGAAGCTGGCAGAGAACTAACTTACGAACCTTCTTGGCATTACTAAACTTCGACATCAAAGATAGCAATGTTGGAGTAATTTCAGCGGAAAAATCGTCTTACATATCATCTTCAAGCCAGTATAGCATTTGTCGAAAAACCAGTGCACTTGGTGCACCCGATCTTGAAATTTTGCAACAATGACAGCTTTTCGCTTGTCCGTCCAGAAAACTTCTTCGTATTGTGATAGGTCGGTCAAAGCAGCTACGCGGTCATGCAATCGTTTGTTCTCTTCAGAAAGATTCACGGCAATAACTGATGACGAGCAAGATTGCGAAAAGATCAGCAGCGAGGGGAGAATTGTTTTCTCAAGAAGATCACTTATAGTTTAAACAATCGGTGGTCTTCTGCAGCTCGTTTAGAGCATATCGTTCTGCGTCGACATCCATTTCACCATTTTTCTTTATAATAGCAGCCATCGCATGGAGATTGCGTATATCTCTTTCCATCTGAGCAATTTGGGTCTTCATATATTGCAGTCGATCACTTTCAGAGTCACCAGCCGAAGAACCTTCAATAAAGGAAGGAATAGAAGCTACCTGCAAATATTACATCGTCGAAGAGTGTCAACGAATGTATATTGATACGTTTCCAGCGTATCTATAATTTCTGATGTTCCATGCTTGTTTTATGGAAATACCTACATGTTTTGCTCACACTTTATAATGTTTTTATGCGTTTTCCGGAACTAACCTATTAACAAGATGCCGAAGTGCCAGTTCCTGTTTTCTGTTGTTTTTGGTTCCAGAAAGGCTGTTCGGGCAATATTCTCGGAATTCGACGAAACAAAGACCAAACATCATAATTCACCGAGACGGACCAGGACACCGAAGGAGAGTCGGAGGGGAGGCACAGGGCCCCCAGACCATAGGCCGGCGCGGCCTGGAGGGGGGCGCGCCGCCCTATGGGGTGGGACTCCCAGGCGCCCTCCTGCGCCGCCTCTTCGCCTATATAAGCCCTTTCGACCTAAAAACGCGATACCAATTGACGAAACTCCGAGAAAGACTCCGGGGCGCCGCCGCCATCACGAAACTCCAATTCGGGGGACGGAATCTCCGTTCCGGCACGCCACCGGGACGGGGAAGTGCCCCGGAAGCCATCTCCATCGACGCCACCGCCTCCATCATGCTCGGTGAGTAGTTCCCCCATGGACTACGGGTTCTAGCTGTAGCTAGTTGGTATTCTCTCCCCCATGTACTTCAATACAATGATCTCATGGGCTGCCTTACATGATTGAGATTCATCTGATGTAATCGGTGTTGTGTTTGTTGGGATCCGATAGATTGTTACTATAAAGTTTATGAAGTTATTGTTGCTGCAATCTTGTTGTGTTTAATGCTTGTCACTATGGCCCGAGTGGCATGATCTTAGATTTAAGCTCTATACTTATTGCTTAGATTGTATCTACAAGTTGTTTGCACATCTCTATGTCCGGAATCCGAGGCCCCAGAGTGACAGCATCTGGGATAACTGGAGGGGAAGGCTTAGGTATGAGGATCACATGTTTTCACCAAGTGTTAATGCTTTGCTCCGGTGCTTTATTAAAAGGAGTACCTTAATTTCCAGTAGATTCCCTAGAGGCCCGACTGCCACCGGCTGGTAGGACAAAAGATGTTGTACAAGTTTCTCATTGCGAGCACGTATGACTATATATGGAAAACATGCCTACATGATTAATAATCTTGATGTTACTGTCTTAATGCTATTTCAATCCTATCAATTGCCCAACTGTAATTTGTTCACCCAACACTTGTTATTGGAGAGTTACCACTAGTGTAGATAGCTGGGAACCCCGGTCCATCTCTCATCATCATATACTCGTTCTATATGTCATTGGAAGTAGTATCAACTATTTTTTGGTGCCATTGCCTCTGTGTTACTACTACTGCTGCTGTGTTACTGTTACTATTGCTCTCATATCACTTCTACTTTCACATCACCCCTGTTACTAGTGCTTTTCCAGGTGCAGCTGAATTGACAACTCAGTTGTTAAGGCTTATAAGTATTCTTTACCTCCCCTTGTGTCGAATCAATAAATTTGGGTTTTACTTCCCTCGAAGACTGTTGCGATCCCCTATACTTGTGGGTTATCATATATCTGCTATCGAGAAGATTCTACTCCCATCGGGAGCGCACATTCAGATACAAGAAACCAAAGAAGAGCTGACAACACTGCCAGAATGAAATCCATTACAAAAGGGGAAACCTTAGAAAAGGCATTGTTCAAAACAAATAGGTGAATTACAATTTAATAGAGGATTCAGGGAGCTTGGGCCTGTGTCGATGAACATGGGACAGCTCCCCCGGCAGTAGATTTATTTGCTGATACTAGTTCAAGAAGTTGAATAGCGCATTTGTGTGCCAATGCCTTGAAGGAGCTAAGGTCGATAGCTAGACCATTTGGACCCTTTGGTAGCTCTTTCGTCAGCAGTTCCATCTCGGCTATGAAGCCATGCCCCATCAAAAGCTAGAAAGCAAGAAGAGCACCATAGGTACGCGAGGTACATTTGAATACCTCGATGGTGCCTTCGGTGTTGACAGAGAAAGTATCCACCAATTGCTCCAGTGTGTTTTGCTGGTTCGCCTTGGGAAGGATCATGGAGTGAAGTCTCGACAGGACCACTTTACTCTTCTGAATAAGTATGCAGACGCGGTCGCTAGACTCAGATACCAAAGAAATAGGATCAAAATCGACTGAGAGCTTGCCCGCGGTGCCAGAAGAAATATCGGCCGCCTCTGCAAAAATAAGTACAGAAGTTGGAAGCCAATACAACTGAGTATGGAGAATTAGAAAGACAAAATAGTCGCATTACCGAGCAAGGTCGTGACGGATTTCAGCAGTAGGTTTTCCTTCTCCTTCTGTTGAGATTGGGCTTCAGCCTTCGCCTTCTCTTCCTCCTTCATTTTCTTCTTCAACTAGACAAGTTCCTTCCTTAAAACATCTACCTCTCGACGGGCATTGGCACCTATTGTTACTGCCTGGTCAAGCTTGGAGGAATTCAAGACATCATCTTTTTGGAGCCGAGTGTTGGTAGCTTGGAGAGAGGAGAATTGGGAGGCAAAGTCTTTCGAGATAGTTATGACAGTTTAAATGCCCTACAAAAAAGAATAGTCGAGATAAGAAATATTAAAATCAACATATAAAAGAGGGGGAATAGTTCCTAGACTCCACATTCGATTACAAAAAAATCAAATGTAGATTCGGGGGTTGGGAGAGAAGAGATCATCATCGGGAAAAATCAAAATACTTACAAGTTTCTCAGAAGGAGCAGAGGAAGCAGCCACTGCCGAAGAAGTCTCTTTCTCCTTCGGAAAGGAAGAGGGAGCCGAAGGAATTGAAGGAACTAAAGGAGCCGTTGGCAAAATAGAGGCCTCAAATGCTGCGGGAGTCAAACCACTGGGGGTAGCCTTAGCCTTCTTTGAAGGAGGCTCTATAAATCCCTCATCACTGCAATATATGGGTCCATAAGTTCAAAAGGGAAGAAACAAGACAACTTCAGAAAAATTTAAGAGAACTTACAAGTCAAGGAGCAAGTCGTCCTCATCGGCAAAACCGCCGGAAGATTTCTTCGGCGGTTGGGCACTAGCCTTCTACGAAGCTGCATGAAAAAAAGGACTGCGGTCAGCTTCATTGCCATGACTCGACTCAGCTGTGTCGAATAGCGCATCATCGTAAGCCTTAAGAACAACAGAAGAGGCCCCAAAACTGGCAGGACTGATGTCCTTTTTTGAGAGGGTTTCGTCGATTTTGATCATTCCCATATCAGATTCTGCATTGGTGGTGGATTGTTTTTCCTCAAGGTCTTCATCATCTCCTTATAAGTTTGGAAGATGTTTGACAATCGAGAGGATCTGCCAAAGCAATAACAGTACGATGCGACAACAAAAAGAAAATATCGAACAGAAATACATACACAAAGTCAGGAGGTCACCTCAGTTGGCTGGTGAGCTAGGTCGAAAGGTTCATAAAGAGCTATCAAGGGAATCGAGTCCGCCTGACTAAAATGGGTCAATCGTCTCACTTCATCCAACAGTTCTTTACCTAACAACTCTGAAACGTTAACTCGAGTCTTGTCCATGGGACCCGAGTATAACCACATCTGGTGAGCCCTGGACATGACTTGTTGGACGCGACGTTTCAGGAACACAACAACAATTTCGGTGCCAATCATTGTTTGACCATCAAACTCTTTTATCTGGAGTACTTTCTCGAATAGCTTGTTAGCTACCGGTTTTTCTTCAGCTGTCAGTATATTTCTCCAGAACTTCTTCGGCACAGCCTCAAGGACATCAATAAACTTCGGCAGACATGTATCGCTATTAGCTACCGACGAATCTTTAAGATAGAACTACTTCAACCTCCATCCTTGGACAGATTCTCTCGTTGGAAAGTTGAAATAATTCACATCTTTCCGGACAACAAAGCCAACTCCACCGGTAACAAAGGAACCGTCACTGCAATTATAACGTTTGACAAAGAAAATTTTCTTCCACAAACCCCAGTCGGGGTCAATGCGAAGAAATGCCTCACATAGGGTGATAAAGATTGTGAGATGGAGAATGGAATTTGGGGTTAGTTGCCAGAGCTGAATCCTATATGAAATTAAAAGTCGACGAAGGAACTCATGAGCTGCCTTACATGATTGAGATCCATCTGATGTAATCGGTGTTGTGTTTGTTGGGATCCGATGAATTGTTATATTATGACAGTCTATCTATAAAGTTTGTGAAGTTATTGTTGCTGCAATCTTGTTGTGTTTAATGCTTGTCAATAGTGCACGAGTGGCATGATCTTAGATTTAAGCTCTATAATTATTGCTTAGATTGTATCTACAAGTTGTTTGCACATGTCTATGTCCGGAACCCGAGGCCCCAGAGTGACATCAACTGGGATAACTGGAGGGGATGGCTTAGATATGAGGATCACATGTTTTCACCAAGTGTTAATGCTTTGCTCCGGTGCTCTATTAAAAGGAGTACCTTAATTACCGAGTAGTTTCCCTAGAGGCCCGGCTGCCACCGGCTGGTAGGACAAAAGATGTTATGCAAGTTTCTCATTGCGAGCACGTATGACTATATATGAAAAACATGCCTACATGATTAATAAACTGGATGTTCTGTCTTAATGCTATAATAATTATGTCAATTGCCCAACTGTAATTTGTTCACCCAACACTATTGGAGAGTTACCACTAGTGTAGATAGCTGGGAACCCCGGTCCATCTTTCATCATCAAATACTCACTCGGTCCTATATGCCATTAGAAGTAGTATCAACTATTTTCTGGTGCCATTGCCTCTGTGTTACTGCTACTGCTACTGTGTTACTGTTACTATTGCTCTCATATTACTGCTGCTTTCACATCACCCCTGTTACTAGTGTTTTTCCAGGTGCAGCCGAATTGATAACTCAGTTGTTAAGGCTTATAAGTATTCTTTGTCTCCCCTTGTGTCGAATCAATAAATTTGGGTTTTACTTCCCTCGAAGACTGTTGCGATCCCCTATACTTGTGGGTTATCAGTATCCTAGTCGAATCCGAATAGATCTCCCGGGACCTGGCCTAGTATATAAAGGCCAGGAAAGGATCTGTCGGAACACAATCTACACGCATAGAACCATCGCATCTATTAAAGCATACGACCCTAGCCTCTCGGCGAATCCATCGTAGTCCTTCGGCTACACCATTGTATCTCGATATACTTTTCGAAAATCGAGATCAGACAAGCATGAAGTAAGGGTTTTACCTCACCGAGGGCGAACCTGGATAAATCTCTCTCCCCGTTTGTTCGATCACCGATGTCTCTTGCTAGCCTGCAGGATTCCGTCAATCCTAAGCCCCTCATGGTGGGCATTGCCGGGGAGCACCCCCGATACCCCCTTATTTTGGTTATACCTCTGCAGAACGGGAAGTTCCTGTTTTGTGTAATTTTACTTTCAGGGACCTATACAGAGTCAAATGGACCTAAGATTTTTTGAGGATTAATATTTCGCGAAGACGAACATTATGGAGTGGAACTTTGCAAACGGAGGCCGGAAGCCCGAAAGAGGCCCGGTGGCGCGGGCCCACCCCTGACCGCGCCACCACCCCTCTTTCTCTCCTCGAGCGTCTGCAACCGTCCATCCAAAGCCCTACTCGATGGTCTTGACCTAAAAATGCCTATATAAAGGTCCCCCGACGCATCTCGGAAAGGAGGCGGAGCGTAACACAGAAACACCGCAAATAGAGTCAGAACCAACGGAGATTGGAGGGGGAACCTTTGCCGGAGCCACCCCGGTGGGAGCTCAACCCTCTCCAAGATCTACATTAACACCACCAAGATGAAGAGGGAGTAGTCCACCTCTCGACTATGGGTTTGTGGAAGTAGCTTGATCTATCTCTCTCTCTCTCTCTCTCTCTCTCTCTCTCTCTCGTTTTATCAATGATTTAGTACCATATGAGCTGCCCAACTTGATTATGGCCGTCTATGTAATTCCCTTGTGGTGGGTCTCTATTCTATGAGTTGATATTTGAGATTGAAATTCTCTTATGTGTTAGATATATGAGTAGATGAATATTATGTACCCATTTCTCCAGTACTTTTTTTGATCCAACTTGTATGAGAGAATATGTGTGGGGGAACGTGTGTATTAGATGGATTAATATGGTGGTGGTTATTGAATGGTGACAAAAAATTCACGAACTACTATGGTTTTTACCTTTTTTTTGATACTTTACTAGGGATTAAGTGAATGCATGTGCGATAGTTTTATCTAGTGACAATTTGGGTGATCTTGTTTGTTCAAGGTAACATATTTGATATTCAAACATCATGTCATAGTACTTAATGCTATACTATGTTTATTCTGATTGTATGCATTTTTCTCTTTTCAGAGTAGTATAAGAGAGATTTGTTGCATCATTTCTATGTTAGGACGTGATGCCCATATAAATGCTTATTACACATATAGAAGTTTCATCAATATTATATCGCTTGTGAATTGTTATGTCCATTGCACCTTTATAGAGAGTAGACAAGTGAAACCACGAACCGCAGTCTACTTTTTATCATAAGAAACAAATTTACATTGCTTGTATCATCCTTTACATTTTGAGCACTTACTAATTTCGAAAATACAAAAATACTTTATTATTAGCAAATCCAACCAAAAATCCAAAAACACATTTACTATACTGTTTTAATTACTTTATTTCCTCGTTATAGATTGTTTTTACTATTGGTTATTTACAAGTTACTTACACGAAACCTTGTGCTTGACAACCACATGGTGGAGTTGGAGATACAAGTCATTATATTTTGTTTTGTAGATTGTTTGAAGAGGAATAAGAAAGAAGTTATTAGCCAATTCCCCGAGAGTTTGATATAAACCCTCGAGTCACCTTTGTGGGGAAAAGATGGCTGCTACAACAACTATGCACTTGGAGCCCAGCGAGTTGGTACACACGGAGTTGATGCCATTATCGAGCCACACCATCGACCGATAGGCCCCAACTTTGAAACCTATCTGAGGCAGCCGAAACCCCTTTTAATCTCCCCCCATCTGCCACCTCTTTCCTGCAAATAGAGAGATTGAATATGACATGTGGTCCAATGTAATCAGTTAGAGTAGCAATTTATTTATAAGTTTTTTTAAAAAGTAGTAATTTATAATTTTATTTTTTGTCGTGAAAAAATGAGTTATAAAAATTAGAGATGCAAGGGGGTCAACATTAGATTACTCTCAACCCTCTGTAGTGCAAAACATTGAACTAGCTTTTGCAAAATAATGCTGTCACACAAAAGTTAGTTCATTTTGTTGAACTAGAGAGGGTAGATGGTACCCTAATGCTGATCCATTTGCATCAACAATAAAATTTACTAGTAGTTAGTTTAGGATATAATTTTGAGTTCACGTTTAAAATAGGCTTACGGAGTTACACTTTTGATCCGAGGTGCATATGCTTCCGCTACTCGAAAAAACATTTTAAAATATTTTAAAAAATTGAGTTAAAATTTCGCACATACATGTTGACATTTTAGGTGTGCACGCCATTTTTCGTGGAAAACCGATATTTTTTGTGTCATTTGTGAAAAATATAAACAAATGTCTCAATAAGAGTTGTATTTAGCACCGAATTTTGTATTATTTACACACAACACAACAATATCATTTTTTAGGTGAAACGACCATATCATATATTTTTTTTGGGTGAAACGACTTTGCTAGCATATAAAACTTTGAGATGTACATGCAATATTTTTTTACCGATTATTTTGACATATTAGAATGCGTTTAGAACACATTTTAAAAAATAGGAGCATCTACTCCTAGATCACTAGATGCAAAAAACGACTCGTCCAGACTCCAGACTTGTGATCTGTCGACTGAACAGCTACATCAAGCTAGCACACCAGCAGCTAGCACGAGCGACCACTTCCCCTCCTCTTGTCTCCCTCGTCCGCCCACACACACCACCAAATCGAGCGGCCATCGGCAACCTCCGCCTCCCCGTGCTCCATTTGTTTTCCAGATCGGATACGGCGCAGAGTAGATAGGACCTGGGAGTCTTCCTTCCGGCGACGGCGGCGCATTAGAGGAAGAAGAGGAAACCCCTCGCGACTTCTCCTTCCGAGTGGCGCGGGATAGAACGGCGCAACCAGCTTTGCAATTTCCCTACTCTTTCGCAGGTATGCAAATTTGTGTGATTGTGTCGCACGGGGAGGGATTTGGTGATTTTTTTTTTCCCTTGCGCGTTAGTGACTGGGCTAGTCATCAAATGTCTTGGTGAGCCTACTGTGTTGAACTTCCTCTAATACACTACTGGTCCCGGGACTTCTGCGTATACAAATTGGATTAAATAGAACTAGTGGTTGGGGCGCCCCTTGGGGCGCCTCCTAGCCGGTCAGCTGCTTTCTAATCAGCGCCCAGTCATACACTTAGATTCATACTTCTTTACAGAGAGAGATCCTGGCTATTTTACAACATGGCAAGCAAAAGCTAATCCTTCATACAATTTCATACCACATTTAGGGTACAGTCTAAAGAACAAATAAAATCGCACACTCAACAATGGAGACCAGCCTAGTGACATATCAACAATGGATACCAGCCTAGTGACATATCAACAAAGGAGAAAAAACAAGCACTGCACACTCGTACTCTGTTTCACCAAGCTGATGGTTTGAATCTGGTGTGGGTCCCCAGTACCCCTACAAGCATAAATATTTCAGTTAGCAATTAGGAAACAGTAAATTGATACTAATGACTGTCCCAAAAAGAATAGATAAATCCAAATTTAGATAAATCTGCAACATCCTTTTTGGGATAGAGGTTGTAGTAATATTGTTCTGAATTGCTTGGAGGCAGTAGACCACATGCCTAATCTGTAACCATTTAAACGCAATGGCATTGCATGCTCACAATAGAATCTTATAGCCTATGGAAATTACCCTGAAACACATCTCACATGGAGGCACCATGATTCTTTCTTCCTCTATGCCCCCACGGAGAAACCCTTCCAGTCCTGACAAAACTGCAAGAATAACCTAGCCACCGTGTGATAAACAACACATCAACTTCGTGTACAAATATAAATTCCACCATCTATCAATAACTGCCCTAAAAACTAAATGGCAGCCTAAGTACTACTTGTTTTCTCCGTGTAAGCAGAGAGGTTAAGCCACCTAGTATATTGCCTTTTGAATATGCGATCTAAACAACACTTAACATAGCCAATAAACAGTACCCAAAATAACATTTAAATATCTTATATATGTTCACTACTCTACCAAAAGAATATAAAGCTTTTCTGAGGTGTTACTCTTCTATCTAAACCAGCAATAGTAAGCCTGCAAAGCAGTCAACTTGCATGCATATTTTAAATGGACTTCCTAAAAAAAGAATCGAATGGCGGTGAAGGAAAAGCGTAGCTATAGGATCATGAGACGGGGCTGACATGCTTAGTTCTTGGTAGAGAATGTGAGCAGAAAATAACAATAAATCATGAAACCAATTAGTAGCAAACGCAAACCTCATGGCGGTACAAAACAAAGAAACTAAGGACAGATAAATTAGGATTTTTTTATTACTTAACAAACAGGGGTGGGGGCGTACTTCGGAATATAACAATTTATCCTATAACTTACATCTACTATTAAAATACTAATAACATATTAGAGTGTACATAGCTGAATGCTTATTTTATCATATTTTTTATGCTTTCACCATCAGTCATCCAAAATCCATATCTCGTCCAATAATCTGACAACCAGTCATAAAGAGCAACAGAACTGGTGTATTAGAACATTATAAGCAGAATCAGAAGCTTTAACCAATTATGATCACTAAAAAGTGCGAGATAAAACAGCTAATTTCTAGACTTGTTATTGTTATGCGCGCTCTCAACAGAGAGACAATCAAATCTATAAAAAAAATTCTCTACCAAATAAGCCAATCATTCAAACAGATGGAAACAAAGGTCTTTAACTGACAGAGAATGCAACAACCTTTCATTTCTTTATATGAAAAAGTACAGATGGCATTAAAGGCATACTACTCTATTTCAAATGCAGAGGAAAACCCAAGCTAGTAGATCACAAAACCAACCACATCAAGTCAGCCCATGCGTCCATGAAAATCTCCCACGAAGGAACCTATGGGTTATGGAAAACCACCAAACAGATCATTACCACACAAGAATATGATGATTCAAGATATCAAGAGCAATTATAGGACAACTATAACAATACGAAGCAAATTGTAATAAGCCAGAAACATGATGGTGATGAATAATGCCATGTATGGTGACGTATAAGGATGAAAACCTCACCCATCAACCTTAATCATTGATGAAAGTAATATAATACTAATGGTAAACATATCAAGTGCTTAATTTGAGAGGAAGAAACTCACTTTGGCATCACGGGGATAATTTGAGTATTGCGTCTACGAACAATGCCAAACACCTTCATGAAAAACCAGTATACATATATCTAAACAGAATGCACCATAGATAATACTATAATAAGTTGGTAATATAAACATATTTAACGTCATCTGAAAATGGGACCTAACTTGTCAAAGTTCTGCCGTGAACTTCTGAAGTCTTTCTTTCTCTAGCACATATCTATAAAGTGGGAGTTTAAGTTACCACATTATTCAATAACGAAGGGAATAGTTATATTAGTGAACACATGACTGATGCAAGTTACTTACAGGTAAGGACAAAGCATTTCAAAATCCACAAATGATCTTGCCATGAAAGACCAACATCTAGACAACGTGGTGTTGATCAGCAGGATCAAATCTGTCATCATCTAGCCGCAAACTGCAAATACATGAAACCAGTTTTGGGATGCCTATTTTCAATTGCACACTTGAAACCAACCAAGTAAATGCTAAATAGGCTACATACCATGCCCAACAATGACTCAACGAGAACTCCATGATAGCCCGCTGAGCAAAGGCACACTAATTTTTAATTGCAATAACATGCAGCTTTAGCAAAATAAATGTGAAATCTGCTGACTGTTCCTCCTTGCTCCACCTGCAGTAGTTGAAGATCAGCGACAACAAAAATAAAAATGCCAACAAAATAAAAAAGCAAACTAATTTGGACCCTTTATTAATTAAGGCATTCAACAAAATGAAAGTTTATTCCTTGTTATCATCAGTAAAATACCATGCTTTGAAAAAGCAAAAAAAAAAATCTAATGTACCTTGATCTTGTTGATTGGACAATATTGCTAGTATTCTTTTCCACCGGTTCCTAGAACTGAATCAAGAACATAAAACCAAAGTGGCTCAGAAGTAAATATTAAATATTCGGTACAAAATACACAGGGAAGTTAATTCGTTTCATACCATGTTTAAGGTATAGACACGAATGGCACCCAGAGAAAGAACTGTAGCGCTGGCCTGCTTGACGAGTTGTTACCGGCGCACACATACCGGTACCTTTCCGAGGAAATCATCGCGCCACAAGTCACACGGAGGCCTATTTGCCAAGGAAGTTGCAGTCGCTAATTGCAGCACACGAATTCCATTTAATAGAATGAAGTTCTTCTCGCTCAAGAATAATGAAGTGTGACATATTTCCCAATGAAGCTGAGGCATATTTGCCAATGAAGTTGCAGTCAAATGATAGTCACGGTTAGACCTATGGTGATGTGAAGGAGAATAATATGTTATCTCAAAACGGGAATTCAATGCAGTGTGCGACCAGTTTATCAAAACCGATGGAATGTGATGCCATTTTTAACAGAAAAATATCAGATTAACTCAAGGATACATCTTTATGATATTAATAATTGCTCCAAACACTCCCAACATTGCCATCAACTTAATTGTATAATTGTATAGTTCTTTTTTACCAGATACCCCTGAAATATTAGGAAGAAAATTGAGTGTCAACAACAAAAAAAAGTGCCAAATAATTCTCAGATGCAAGTAAAATAAAGCAAACTGAAGTTTTCAGGATCGAGTCTGTACGAGGCACGCCTCACCAGCATGTCTGCTCGTGGCAGCCACCATGGCCCCATGGATGCTCTTCTTGATAACCAATCCAGGCAGATGGACCTCATCTTGCAGTTCCGATAGCCGACGATCACAACAATCAACGGTAGTGTACGCCGGCATATCCACAAACAGGTCTCATGCAGAAGACATTCACGACCGTGAGCTAATCTTCTTACGCCTGGCGACCAAATCAAATGGAGAAGGAGGAAGGACAGGAAGAGGGCGCACCTCTCAGAAATCATTCGTTGCCCCGGAGCGATAAGGAGAAGAGCATGCAAGAAGAAGGAGGGCCGCGCGAATCGGCGGCCATCACGCCCGTCGTCCTGTATTCTTTTCTTCAATCTGTCTGTGCGGCGCCGGATAAACGGAAGACCCCGTCGCGCCTCGGCCGATGCGGAGGGTGGTGCCGTGGTGGGTGAGAGAGCGGCATAGAAGGTAATGGAGCCGTTCCTGCTGCTGCAGACGGGCGCGGAAGTCTAAGAGAAGCGTCGAGGACGTCAAGGGGAGGGGAAGCGCGAGCAGCGGCGGCGGCACAAGAGGGATTGTTGATAGGGTTTCTATCGCTCTGTCGGTGCCTGCTTTTCCTCTCCTGATCCTTTTTTTCCTTTCCTTATCAGCCGAGCCAAATGCGTCTTGACACGTGGGCCAATGGATAGCAGCAAAGCAACACCAGCGACCAACCCAGGCGTGCAGCGCGGCTATCGTGGATAGCCTAGGAAGTGCTCCAACCCACACCCACTTACTTGTTCTCAATGCGGTAGAGAACTCCGTTCAATAAAAGTTAGTAAGATCTTGTGCACAGCGAGAGTACTACTAGAAGGCCCTGGAGTATAAAGGAGCTGATGAGCGCTTAGCACATATGAGCCTTGACATGAAGGTGTTCCAAAGATATCAACAACCACACTTTCTTTTGAGGGGAATCAACAACAAACACACTTGGTCTTGTTAAACTACATATAGAAACTGATTTTTGTGATGTCAAATTTCAGTTCTCCTAGAACTAGCTTTGCATTGGTGGACATGGCATATTGACGAAATGACGAGTTGTATTCATCTTCAAGAACTAGTATTTTTGCACAACATTTATATACGATATACCCAACATTATTTTCTCGTAGAAGCTTCTAACATTAGATTTTACAGTTCCCATAATCAACGGCCCTTCGCTTTCATAGAGTATATAACTCTCATCGGTAGTGTCATTCTAAGACTGATAAATAGCAAGTACGAGTGCCCGAAGTGGATTCTAGTGAATAATTCGGTTGATTTGAGGCTGATGTGATCACCTCCTCTCCTTGTTTATTGTTGGTGATAGACATGGCACTGAAACTTTTATACGAAAACCACTGCCGATCACGGGGCTTTTGCATATATAAAATTCAGTTAAATATAATACGAGTGGACAACCTTAAGTTCAACACAACTTATGAAGATCTTTTACAAAACGAGTATAGAACTAGAAAGCCCTGGTTGATAATATACAAGAGCGAGTGTTTGCTCCTAGCACATATGAGCCTTGACATGAAGATGTCCCGGAGGTATATATAGTCTAATACACTTGCCTGTCAAACTACATATAAAAGCTAATTTAGCCACAAATAGAGCCTATCACGATTTAATGTCATTAGTCGTATTCTTAGCATCCACAACAATACCAGCCAATCCTCTCCTCGCCAGCCCCGCACGAGTAAAGCCTATTTTCACTTTTCCGAGTGATTCGGATATTCTTTGGTCGGTAGTCCATTGTCATTCAACTCCACCTATGTGCGCTTCATTTTTTCCGGATTGGACATGGCGCGAGTAGTGGAACAAGGAAGAAAAAGAAGAGGGAAGGCCGGGGAGTTTTCTTTCCGGTGGCGGCGGTGCGAGTAGAGAAAGAGGAGGAAGCCCCTCACGACTTCTCGTTACGAGCGGCGTGGGATGGAACGGCCCGACCAGCTTTGCAATTTTCCTACTCTTCCACAGGTTTGCAAATTTTGTCTCGCACGGGGAGTGATTTGCTGATTCTCTACTTTTTTTTTCCTCATGTGTTGGTGACTAGGTTGGTCATCAAATGTGTATTTGGTGACCCAGATAGCTACTGGGTTGGAATTGCTCTAATACAATACTAGTCACAGGACTTCTGCATATAAAAATTGAATCAAATAGAATATGGTAGAGAACTGTAAGTTCAATAAAAAATAGGAAGCACAATTGAACAGAGTGAGAGTACTCCTACAAGGCCCTTGTTGATAGTATATAGGAGCAGATCTTACTCCCTCGCTGCTTAGCACTTATGAGCCTTGACATTAAGGTGTCCCAAAGATATCAACAACCACACTTTGTTTGGGGGGAATCAACAACAAACACACCTGGCCTTCTTTAACAACATATAGAAACTAATTTCTGTGACGTCAAATTTCAGTTCTCCTAGAACTAGCTTTACATTTGTGGGCATGGCATCTTGACGAGTTGTAGTTATCTTCAAGAACTAGTTTTTATACAACAGTTATTTATTCTAGGATATACGTAATATTTTTTTATGTAGAAGATTCTAACATTGGATTTTACAGTTCCCACAATAAACGACCCTTCTGCTTTCATACAGTATATAACTCTCAGCACATAGTGTCATTCTAGGACTGATGAATGGCAGTATAGTACTCAAAATAGATATTAGCAAATAATCCGGTTGATTTGAGGCTGATGTGATTTCCTCCAGGTTCAACGCTTTTGTATATATAAATTCAAGTAATTATTACACAGTTGTCCTCCGTAAGCTCAACAAAAGTTATGAAGCTCTTTTACATAATGAGTATTGAACTAGAATGCCCTTGTTGATAATATTCAAGAGCAGAGCTTACTCCTAGAACATATGAGCCTTGGCATCAAGATGTTTCAGATGTATAACAGTCTAATGCAGTTGCCTGTTAAACTACCTATAAAAGCTAATTTAGCCACACATAGAACCTATCACCGATTTAATGTCATCAGCGATACTCTTAGCATCCGCAGCAATACCAGCCAATCCTCTCCTCGCCAACCCAGCCACAAGTAGAGCCTATTTTCACCTTTCCAGTGATTCGGATATTCTTTGGTTGGCAGTCCATTGTCATTTAACATGCTCTCACCATTCTGCGCTCAAAAATAACGTATTTCCCGGTTAGGAGATTTAACAATTTTTGCACCAAAATGAATATGACTTTGGCAAATTCAAGAATCAGTCTTAGTACCTTGAGCCACATATTTGATGTGCTTTTGTATCCAGTTGCGAACACAATTGCGTCAAATGGGATTTCATCCCCAGATTGAAATTTTACTATGTTGCCCATGATCTTACTAATGCTTCCTTGAACCTGCAAGAGGTAAAGTAAATATTAATAAAATGGCATAGTAAATCAACATATGGTACATATAAGGTTCATATCATGTCCCAGGATATACTTACTTGGATGATGCCTCTTTTTATTAGCCCAACAGTGCCAACATCAATCACAGCGGATCGGCCGGTTTTTGTCTTGAGATTCATTGGACCCAATTTTGGCATTCTGATGCCATGCCTTGTTAGATCTCCAAATATGAATTTTGTCGCCATAACAAGGAGGTTATCCACTAGATTCAGGGGAAGATGTTGGGCTAATGTCATCCCCAACCGGATTAGTTCCTTTGTCATTACATGCATCTGCAGCCACAAAATGCTGTCACACATCTGATACGATGCTAGAAATAAAAATATCATTCTAGTAGTATAATAATACGATGAAATTGTATCTCTATTACGAAATAAAATTATATACTGCACATACCGGGCTTCGTATAACAATCGAAGTATTGGCACCATGGGTCGCAAGGTCGTAAGCGATTTCCATCCCGGAGTTGCCAGATCCAATGACCAACACGCTCTTACGGAGAAGCTCTTGCCTGACTTGTATCTTGACGAGTGGATGGCCTCACCGGAAAACTGTGAAGTCCTGGAATATCAGGAATATTCTCTGCACTATTCTCACCACTTGCCACAACAAGGAACTTTGCAACAAAATTCATTGTTGTGCCCTCCGCCATGTCACGAGCCACGATGGACCAACACTTCTTATCATTCTCATATTTGGATGACTCCACGCTAGTGAGATACTTCGGTTGAATATCGAAGCGCTCCATATAGTCATCCAAGTACTTGACAAACAGGGCTTTTGGAATGTATGTTGGTGCATCTGATGGGTATGACATGTGTGGTAACTCACAGAACTCCTTTGCAAGATGCAGCTTCAAGCGATCATATGCGCGGTTGCGCCAAAGTGACGCGCTGCAGTCCTCACGCTCGACGATGACGTAGGGAATGGAGAACTGGGTAAGGCATGCTGCTGTCGCGAGGCCCGCTGGACCAGCACCAACTATCAACACGACAACATTCTCCATTGCGAAGGCAAAATTTGACGAAGTTGTGGGATAGGGGTGCGGTGGTAGGCTAAGAAGAGGTACTTGTTTGCTTGTTGGCTGAATGGGTATTTGGAAGAGATAGTTGACTGGGTGCAGAAAAAGGTTACTATCTATTGGTGCATATTACCTGGTCTATCTAGTTCCTCTAGATATGTAATGTTATAAATGGCATTGTTGATGTGAAGACAACCTGGTACGGAATAGGTAGGAAAGGCAATCTAGATATATTCTTTTGGAAACTTACACCATATTTGCCTGTAGTTGATTAATGTTTCCTTCCTTTTATATCGTCATCAATGAAAATATACTCATGGGAAAAAGATTTGTTCTGAGTATCTGTGTATGTTATCCAAATATATCTTCCCTCTACTGTACTTGATAGGATAAAGACAAGTCAATATGACTAAATATTTTTACCCAAAAAAAAGTTTATCAAATTATTTTATTACCTGCTAGTGCCACTGTCAGGATATAGCATGGAGATTAAAGTGGATGACGAGTGTCTTCTCGGTTGACAGCATACTGCGTCATACCACAACATCTCTACGTCACTATTGTCATGCCCGTGGAACTGAACTATCGTACCACGCTACAATCTGCACAATGTGTGCGCATGGACTCAGCATGGACTCACTGACCATGAAGTAAAGAAGTGTACTCAAATGACATGCTCGTGCGCTAGTCGTGAATACTAGATGCCGATAGGAGTCGCCATCCAACGGAAAACTTCATATGATTAAGAGCATCTCCAGCCGCGTCCCCCAAAACGTCTCCCAAACCGCGCCGGATTGAGCGTTTGGGTGACGTGTTTTGTTCGTGCCGCCTTTGTGGGACGTCGCTCCCCAGCCGCGTCCCCCAAACACCTCCCCCAAACATTTAAAATACTTTTTTTTGGCATTTTTATTTCAATTTCCACAAACTAATACATAATTGGGAACGTGGTTTCCACAAACTAATACATAGTTGGAACCGTGGTGGACACAAATATAAAGCAAATAAACTAAACCTAACTAAGCCGTGCATCGGAGGTTTTCTGTGTTCGCTGCTAAGAAAGAACACTCGAGGGCACACCCAGTCACCTAAACTGGAAAATCCAGCGGGAGGATGGTGCCCTTGTTGGTTCTACCGATGAGGCGAACAGGTAGAAACCTCCGTGCACGTATTCGCTGCAAAGAAACAACACTCAGTCGTCCTCCTCGTCGGTGCTGTCGCCGTGGGAGTCCCTGTCGCCGTGGTAGTCCCGGCGGCAGCGCCTCTCATCGAAGACCTTGACGCTCATGTCCCTGTTGCCGAAGTAGGAGAACAGGAGGATGAAGCCGGCTTCGAGGCTGTGGTGGCGCGCGAACTTCTCCCAGCCGATATTGAGGTACATCTTGCCGCGCGCGTCGTAAGTCGCGTCGACGATCCACCGGTAGTAGCCGCATGAAGCCTCCCGCAGATGCATCTTGCGCGGGCGTACGCCGCCGACGTACTCGGCAAAGGAGTCTGGCAGCCTCTGGATGCCGCGCGGGTCGCCCTTGAGGACGAGGACGAATTCGAATAGCACGTCCGGCTCCACGTCCATCTCCGACGATGAAGACGACGGCGTGGGAGGCGACAACGAGCGTTCAGCTATGCCGCGGCCACGACCACGACCACGACCACGGCCGCGGCCGCGAGGTCGGCCTCTGCCTCTACCAGACATAGCGTCGAGTCTTGTTGAGAGATGGTGGCGGCTAGGGTTTGGGAGAGAGGCGCTAGGGTTTGTGTGTGAGAGGGACGATGAGAGGCGCCCCTTTTTATAGGCCGGAGGGAGGCCGATGAGCGGTGGCGCTCATTAACGACGGCATGCAGAGCTAGGCGCGACGGGACGCGTCGCTGCACCCTCTGCGGGAACTGCACCGTCGCTGCGGGAACTGCACCGTCGCTGCGCGCCAATAACTTCCGCCGCGAGGTAGGCGACGGTTAGGTTAAAATTAATTGTGCCGCTGACGGGTCGGCCCCGCCACTCCCCGCCTCGCTTTTCGGTGTGTACGGCATCCCCGGTGCGTCCCCTGTGGGACGGAGACGAGCTCGGGGCGCCGGACACCGTATCGGGGCGCGACGGACAAAAATGGGCTTTGGGGGACACGGCTGGAACACATTTTTTGTCCGGCGCGTCCCAAATCCCTTTGGAGGACGCTTTGGGGGACGCGGCTGAAGATGCTCTAAAATCGTTGCCTAGGACAACACACGTACAGCCAGGCCTGCCAAGCATCAATCAACAAATTAGTGCGTCAATGGCGCCGGCCAATCGGACATTCGAAGAGAAGCTTGGCGTGCGGGGTGAGGTCCATGTGCGCCACCGTGATGGTGCCCTCGGCAATGCCGGTGACGACGGACACAACCTTGACGGACTTGCTGGCGCATGTGCGCTGCACGACCGTAGTGTCGTCGGTGGCGTTGTCCGGGCAGTACACCGGCCCGCTCGTCCGACGCGTGAGGTCTGGACACACAAACGCGTGCTCGACCCCGTTTCGCATCCAATCCTCCCCGTTTCTGCTGCAAGTTCGAAGATGCACGGAGCTAGCTTGATCAGAACGTCGCCCCTCGGCGTAGCGGTGACGGCCATCAGACGGACGGCAACGTCAACGTTGCTAGGCCGAGGGCCGGTAGGCCGAGGGGAGACCGCCGCCATCGGCCATCTCACGGTATGCCGACGGCCACCGCTACACCGAGGGCCACGTGGGAGAGAGGTCAATCTTGCCCGAGGGCCAGGCCGTCGGCAGACCGTGAGATTCCTGTAGTGTCTGACAGACGTAGTACAACCCGGTGGCGAACCTAGCAATGGGTGGATAACAGCACTGTACCTTATGAATGCCCATATGAATGCGTATTACACATATAGAAGTTCCGTCAATATTATATCGCTTGTGAATTGTTATGTCCATTGCACCTTTATAGAGAGTAGACAAGTGAAACCACGAACCGCGGTCTAGTTTTTATCATAAGAAACACATTTACATTGCTTTTATCATCTTTTACATTTTGAGTACTTACTAATTTCAAAAATACAAAGATACTTTATTATTAGTAAATCCAACCAAAAATCCAAAAACACATTTACTATACTGTTTTAATTACTTTATTGCTTAGTTATAGATTGTTTTTACTATTGGTTATTTACAAGTTACTTACACGAAACCTTGTGCTTGACAACCACATGGTGGAGTTGGAGACACAAGTCATTATATTTTGTTTTGTAGGTTGTTTGAAGAGGAAAAGTAAAGAAGTTACTCGCCAATTCCCCGAGAGTTCGATATAAACCCTCGAGTCACCTTTGTGAGGAAAAGACGGTTGCTACAACACTCTGCACTTGGAGCCCCAACGAGTTGGTACACACGAAGTTGATGCCATTATCGAGCCACACCATCGACCGATAGGCCCCAGCTTTGAAACCTATCCGAGGCAGCCGAAACCCCTTTTAATCTTCCCCCCATCTGCCACCTCTTTCCTGCAAATAGAGAGATTGAATATGACATGTGGGCCTATGTAATCAGTTAGAGTAGCAATTTATTTATAATTTTTTTTAAGTAGCAATTTATAATTTTATTTTTTGTTGTGAAAAAATGAGTTATAAAAATTAGAGATGCAAGGGGGTCAACATTAGAGTACCCTCAACCCTCTATAGTGCAAAACATTGAACTAGCTTTTGCAAAATGATGCTGTCACACAAAAGTTAGTTCATTTTGTTGAACTAGAGAGGGTAGATGGTACCCTAATACTGATCCATTTGCATCAACAATAAAATTTACTAGTTGTTAGTTCAGGATATATTTTAGAGTTCACGTTTAATTTGATCCGAGGTGCATATGCTTCCGCTACTCGAAAAAACATTTTAAAATGTTTTAAAAAATTGAGTAAAAATTTCGCACATACATAGGTGTGGACACCATTTTTCGTGGAAAATCGATATTTTTTGTGTCATGTGTGAAAAACATAAACAAATGTCTCAATAAGAGTTGTATTTTAGCACCGAATTTTATATTATTTACACACAACACAAACAATATCATTTTTTTTTTGGTGAAACGACCATATCATTTTTTTTTGTGAAACGACTTTGCTAGCATATAGAACTTTGAGATGTACATGCAATATTTTTTTACCGATTATTTTGACGTATTAGAATGCGTTTAAAACACATTTTAAAAAATAGGAGCATCTACTCCTAGATGCAAAAACGACTCGTCCAGACTCCAGACTTGTGATCTGTCGACTGAACAGCTACATCAAGCTAGCACACCAGCAGCTAGCACGAGCGGCCACTTCCCCTCCTCTTGTCTCCCTCGTCCGCCCACACACACACCACCAAATCGAGCGGCCATCGGCAACCTCCGCCTCCCCGTGCTCCATTTGTTTTCCAGATCGGATACGGCGCAGAGTAGATAGGACCTGGGAGTCTTCCTTCCGGCGACGGCAGCCCATTAGAGGAAGAAGAGGAAACCCCTCGCGACTTCTCCTTCCGAGTGGCGCGGGATAGAACGGCGCAACCAGCTTTGCGATTTCCCTACTCTTTCGCAGGTATGCAAATTTGTGTGATTGTGTCGCACGGGAAGGGATTTGGTGATTCTCTTTTTTTCCCCTTGCGCGTTAGTGACTGGGCTAGTCATCAAATGTCTTGGTGAGCCTACTGTGTTGAACTTCCTCTAATACACTACTGGTCCCGGGACTTCTGCATATACAAATTGGATTAAATAGAATGCGGTAGAGAACTCCGTTCAATAAAAGTTAGGAAGGTCTTGTGCACAGCGAGAGTACTACTAGAAGGCCTGGAGTATAAAGGAGCTGATGAGCGGATCTCACTCCCTACTCCCTCCGTTTGGATATAATCGACGCGGAGTCAAGGCTAGCTAGCGGAGAATGTATGCATGACCGCGTGTCGATTAAACAAGAACGGAGGTAGTATCTGCTTAGCACATATGAGCCTTGACATGAAGGTGTTCCAAAGATATCAACAACCACACTTTCTTTTGAGGGGAATCAACAACAAACACACTTGGCCTTGTTAAACTACATATAGAAACTGATTTTTGTGATGTCAAATTTCAGTTCTCCTAGAACTAGCTTTGCATTGGTGGGCATGGCATATTGACGAAATGACGAGGTGTATTCATCTTCAAGAACTAGTATTTTTGCACAACATTTATATACGATATACCCAACATTATTTTTTGTAGAAGCTTCTAACATTAGATTTTACAGTTCCCACAATCAACGGCCCTTCTGCTTTCATAGAGTATATAACTCTCATCAGTAGTGTCATTCTAAGACTGATAAATAGCAGTACAGTGCCCGAAGTGGATTCTAGTGAATAATTCGGTTGATTTTAGGCTGATGTGATTACCTCCTCTCCTTGTTTATTGTTGGTGATAGACATGGCACTGAAACTTTTTATACAGAAACCACTGCCGATCACAGGGCTTTTGCATATATAAAATTCAGTTAAGTATAATACAATGGACAACCTTAAGTTCAACACAACTTATGAAGATCTTTTACAAAACGAGTATAGAACTAGAAAGCCCTGGTTGATAATATACAAGAGCAGTGTTTGCTCCTAGCACATATGAGCCTTGACATGAAGATGTCCCGGAGGTATATATAGTCTAATACACTTGCCTGTCAAACTACATATAAAAGCTAATTTAGCCACAAATAGAGCCTATCACAGATTTAATGTCATTAGCTGTATTCTTAGCATCCACAACGAATACCAGCCAATCCTCTCCTCGCCAGCCCCGCACAGTAAAACCTATTTTCACTTTTCCAGTGATTCAGATATTCTTTGGTCGGTAGTCCATTGTCATTCAACTCCACCTATGTGCGATTCATTTTTTTCCAGATTGGACATGGCGCAGAGTAGTGGAACAAGGAAGAAAAAGAAGAGGGAAGGCCAGGGAGTTTTGTTTCCGGTGGCGGCGGTGCAGTAGAGAAAGAGGAGGAAGCCCCTCACGACTTCTCGTTCTGAGCGGTGCGGGATGGAACGGCCCGACCAGCTTTGCAATTTTCCTACTCTTCCACAGGTTTGCAAATTTTGTCTCGCACGGGGAGTGATTTGCTGATTCTCTACTTTTTTTTCCTCATGTGTTGGTGACTAGGTTGGTCATCAAATGTGTATTTGGTGACCCAGATAGCTACTGGGTTGAAATTGCTCTAATACAATACTAGTCACAGGACTTCTGCATATAAAAATTGAATCAAATAGAATATGGTAGAGAACTGTAAGTTCAATAAAAAATAGGAAGCACAATTGAACAGAGTGAGAGTACTCCTACAAGGCCCTTGTTGATAGTATATAGGAGCAGATCTTACTCCCTCGCTGCTTAGCACTTATGAGCCTTGACATTAAGGTGTCCCAAAGATATCAACAACCACACTTTGTTTGGGGGAATCAACAACAAACACACCTGGCCTTCTTTAACAACATATAGAAACTAATTTCTGTGACGTCAAATTTCAGTTCTCCTAGAACTAGCTTTACATTTGTGGGCATGGCATCTTGACGAGTTGTAGTTATCTTCAAGAACTAGTTTTTATACAACAGTTATTTATTCTAGGATATACGTAATATTTTTTTTCTGTAGAAGATTCTAACATTGGATTTTACAGTTCCCACAATAAACGACCCTTCTGCTTTCATACAGTATATAACTCTCAGCACATAGTGTCATTCTAGGACTGATGAATGGCAGTATAGTACTCAAAATAGATATTAGCGAATAATCCGGTTGATTTGAGGCTGATGTGATTTCCTCCAGGTTCAACGCTTTTGTATATATAAATTCAAGTAATTATTACACAGTTGTCCTCCGTAAGCTCAACAAAAGTTATGAAGCTCTTTTACATAATGAGTATTGAACTAGAATGCCCTTGTTGATAATATTCAAGAGCAGAGCTTACTCCTAGAACATATGAGCCTTGGCATCAAGATGTTTCAGATATATAACAGTCTAATGCAGTTGCCTGTTAAAGTACCTATAAAAGCTAATTTAGCCACACATAGAACCTATCACCGACTTAATGTCATCAGCGATACTCTTAGCATCCGCAGCAATACCAGCCAATCCTCTCCTCGCCAACCCAGCACAGTATAGCCTATTTTCACCTTTCCAGTGATTCGGATATTCTTTGGTTGGCAGTCCATTGGCATTTAACATGCTCTCACCATTCTGCACTCAAAAATAACGTATTGTCCGGTTAGGAGATTTAACAATTGTTGCACCAAAATGAATATGACTTAGGCAAATTCAAGAATCAGTCTTAGTACCTTGAGCCACATATTTGCTGTGCTTTTGTATCCAGTTGCGAACACAATTGCGTCAAATGGGATTTCATCTCCAGATTGAAATTTTACTATGTTTCCTATGATCTTACTAATGCTTCCTTGAACCTGCAAGAGGTAAAGTAAATATTAATAAAATGGCATAGTAAATCAACATATGGTACATATAAGGTTTATATCATGTCCCAGGATATACTTACTTGGATGATGCCTCTTTTTATTAGCCCAACAGTGCCAACATCAATCACAGCGGATCGGCCGGTTTTTGACTTGAGATTCATTGGACCCAATTTTGGCATTCTGATGCCATGCCTTGTTAGATCTCCAAATATGAATTTTGTCGCCATAACAAGGAGGTTATCCACTAGATTCAGGGGAAGATGTTGGGCTAATGTCATCCCCAACCGGATTAGTTCCTTTGTCATTACATGCATCTGCAGCCACAAAATGCTGTCACACATCTGATACAGTGCTAGAAATAAAAATATCATTCTAGTAGTATAATAATACGATGAAATTGTATCTCTATTACGAAATAAAATTATATACTGCACATACCGGGCTTCGTATAACAATCGAAGTATTGGCACCATGGGTCACAAGGTCGTAAGCGATTTCCATCCCGGAGTTGCCAGATCCAATGACCAACACGCTCTTACCGGAGAAGCTCTTGCCTGACTTGTATCTTGACGAGTGGATGGCCTCACCCGGAAAACTCGTGAAGTCCTGGAATATCAGGAATATTCTCCGCACTATTCTCACCACTTGCCACAACAAGGAACTTTGCAACAAAATTCATTGTTGTGCCCTCCGCCATGTCACGAGCCACGATGGACCAACACTTCTTATCATTCTCATATTTGGATGACTCCACGCTAGTGAGATACTTCGGTTGAATATCAAAGCGCTCCATATAGTCATCCAAGTACTTGACAAACAGGGCTTTTGGAATGTATGTTGGTGCATCTGATGGGTATGACATGTGTGGTAACTCACAGAACTCCTTTGCAAGATGCAGCTTCAAGCGGTCATATGCGCGGTTGCGCCAAAGTGACGCGCTGCAGTCCTCATGCTCGACGACGACGTAGGGAATGGAGAACTGGGTAAGGCATGCTGCTGTCGCGAGGCCTGCTGGACCAGCACCAACTATCGACACGACAAGATTCTCCATTGCGAAGGCAAAATTTGACGAAGTTGTGGGATAGGGGTGCGGTGGTAGGCTAAGAAGAGGTACTTGTTTGCTTGTTGGCTGAATGGATATTTGGAAGAGATAGTTGCATATGAGGCATATATATATACTTGTAAAATTCGCCTACCTGATCTATTTTGTGACTTGGGTGCGAAAAAGGTAACTATCTATTGGTGCATATTACCTGGTCTATCTAGTTCCTCTAGATATGTAATGTTATAAATGGCATTGTTGATGTGAAGACAACCTGGTACGGAATAGGTAGGAAAGGCAATCTAGATATATTCTTTTGGAAACTTACACCATATTTGCTCGTAGTTGATTAATGTTTCCTTCCTTTTGTATCGTCATCAATGAAAATATACTCATGGGAAAAAGATTTGTTCTGAATATCTGTGTATGTTATCCAAATATATCTTCCCTCTACTGTACTTGATAGGATAAAGACAAGTCAATATGATTAAATATTTTTACCCAAAAAAAGTTTATCAAATTATTTTATTACCTGCTAGTGCCACTGTCAGGATATAGCATGGAGATTAAAGTGGATGACGAGTGTCTTCTCGCTTGACAGACATCTTGCGTCATACCACAACATCTCTACGTCACTATTGTCATGCCCGTGGAACTGAACTATCGTACCACGCTACAATCTGCACAATGTGTGCGCATGGACTCACTGACCATGAAGTAAAGAAGTGTACTCAAATGACATGCTCGTGCGCTAGTCGTGAATACTAGATGCCGATAGGAGTCGTCATCCAACGGAAAACTTTCAGATGATTAAGAGCATCTCCAGCCGCATCCCCCAAAGCGTCCCCCAAACCGCGCCGGATTGAGCGTTTGGGGGACGTGTTTTGTTCGTGCCGCCTTTGGGGGACGTCGCTCCCCAGCCGCGTCCCCAAACGCCTCTCCCAAACATTTAAAATATTTTGTTTGGCATTTTTATTTCAATTTCCACAAACTAATACATAATTGGGAACGTGGTTTCCATAAACTAATACATAGTTGGAACCGTGGTGGACACAAATATAAAATATTGCAAATAAACTAAACCTAACTAGGCCGTGCATCGGAGGTTTCCTGTGTTCGCTGCTAAGAAAGAATACTTGAGGGCACACCCAGTCACCTAAACTGGAAAATCCAGCGGGAGGATGGTGCCCTTGTTGGTTCTACCGATGAGGCGAACAGGCAGAAACCTCCGTGCACGTATTCGCTGCGAAGAAACAACACTCAGTCGTCCTCCTCGTCGGTGCTGTCGCCGTGGGAGTCCCTGTCGCCGTGGTAGTCCCGGCGGCAGCGCCTCTCGTCGAAGACCTTGACGCTCATGTCCTTGTTGCCGAAGTAGGAGAACAGGAGGATGAAGCCGGCTTCGAGGCTGTGGTGGCGCGCGAACTTCTCCCAGCCGATGTTGACGTACATCTTGCCGCGCGCGTCGTAGATCGCGTCGACGATCCACCGGTAGTAGCCGCATGAAGCCCCCCGCAGATGCATCTTGCGCGGGTGTACGCCGCCGACGTACTCAGCGAAGGAGTCCGGCAGCCTCTGGATGTCGCGCGGGTCGCCCTTGAGGACGAGGACGACCTTGAACAGCACGTCCGGCTCCACGTCCATCTCCGACGATGAAGACGACGGCGTGGGAGGCGACGGCGAGCGTTCAGCTATGCCGCGGCCACGACCACGACCACGGCCGCGGCCGCGAGGTCGGCCTCCGCCTCTACCAGACATAGCGTCGAGTCTTGTTGAGAGATGGTGGCGGCTAGGGTTTGGGAGAGAGGCGCTAGGGTTTGTGTGTGAGAGGGACGATGAGAGGCGCCCCTTTTATAGGCCGGAGGGAGGCCGATGAGCGGTGGCGCTCATTAACGCCGGCACGCGAGCTAGGCGCGACGAGACGCCGTCGCTGCGCCCTCTGCGGGAACCGCACCGTCGCGCTGCGCGCCAATAACTTCCGTCGCGAGGTAGGCGACGGTTAGGTTAAAATTAATTGTGCCGCCGACGGGTCAGCCCCGCCACTCCCCGCCTCGCTTTCGGTGTGTCCGGCGTCCCCGGTGCGTCCCCTGTGGGACGGGGACGGGCTCGGGGCGCCGGACACCGTATCGGGGCGCGCCGGACAAAAATGGGCTTTGGGGGACGCGGCTGGAACGCATTTTTTGTCCGGCGCGTCCCAAATCCCTTTGAGGGATGCTTTGGGGGACGCGGCTGGAGATGCTCTAAGATCGTTGCCTAGGACAACACACGTACAGCCAGGCCTGCCAAGCATCAATCAACAAATTAGTGCGTCAATGGCGCCGGCCAATCGGACATTCGAAGAGAAGCTTGGCGTGCGGGGTGAGGTCCATGTGCGCCGCCGTGATGGTGCCCTCGGCAATGCCGGTGACGACGGACACAACCTTGACGGACTTGCTGGCGCCTGTGCGCTGCACGACCGTAGTGTCGTCGGTGGCGTTGTCCGGGCAGTACACCGGCCCGCTCGTCCGACGCGTGAGGTCTGGACACACAAACGCGTGCTCGACCCCGTTTCTGCATCCAATCCTCCCCGTTTCTGCTGCAAGTTCGAAGATGCACGGAGCTAGCTTGATCAGAACGTCGCCCCCTCGGCGTAGCGGTGACGGCCATCAGACGGACGGCAACGTCAACATTGCTAGGCCGAGGGCCGGTAGGCCGAGGGGAGACCGCCGCCATCGGCCATCTCACGGTATGCCGACGGCCACCGCTACACCGAGGGCCACGTGGGAGAGAGGTCAATCTTGCCCGAGGGCCAGGCCGTCGGCAGACAGTGAGATTCCTGTAGTGTCTGACAGACGTAGTACAACCCGGTGGCGAACCTAGCAATGGGTGGATAACTGCATTGTACCTTATGAATGCCCATATGAATGCGTATTACACATATAGAAGTTCCATCAATATTATATCGTTTGTGAATTGTTATGTCCATTGCACCTTTATAGAGAGTAGACAAGTGAAACCACGAACCGCAGTCTAGTTTTTATCATAAGAAACACATTTACATTGCTTTTATCATCTTTTATATTTTGAGTACTTATTAATTTCAAAAATACAAAGATACTTTATTATTAGTAAATCCAACCAAAAATCCAAAAACACATTTAGTATACTGTTTTAATTACTTTATTGCTTAGTTATAGATTGTTTTTACTATTGGTTATTTACAAGTTACTTACACGAAACCTTGTGCTTGACAACCACATGGTGGAGTTGGAGACACAAGTCATTATATTTTGTTTTGTAGGTTGTTTGAAGAGGAAAAGGAAAGGAGTTACTCGCCAATTCCCCGAGAGTTCGATATAAACCCTCGAGTCACCTTTGTGAGGAAAAGACGGTTGCTACAACACTCTGCACTTGGAGCCCCAACGAGTTGGTACACACGAAGTTGATGCCATTATCGAGCCACACCATCGACCGATAGGCCCCAGCTTTGAAACCTATCCGAGGCAGCCGAAACCCCTTTTAATCTTCCCCCCATCTGCCACCTCTTTCCTGCAAATAGAGAGATTGAATATGACATGTGGGCCAATGTAATCAGTTAGAGTAGCAATTTATTTATAAGTTTTTTTAAGTAGCAATTTATAATTTTATTTTTTGTTGTGAAAAAATGAGTTATAAAAATTAGAGATGCAAGGGGGTCAACATTAGAGTACCCTCAACCCTCTATAGTGCAAAACATTGAACTAGCTTTTGCAAAATGATGCTGTCACACAAAAGTTAATTAGTTCATTTTGTTGAACTAGAGAGGGTAGATGGTACCCTAATACTGATCCATTTGCATCAACAATAAAATTTACTAGTAGTTAGTTCAGGATATAATTTAGAGTTCACGTTTAATTTGATCCGAGGTGCATATGCTTCCGCTACTCGAAAAAACATTTTAAAATGTTTTAAAAAATTGAGTAAAAATTTCGCACATACATAGGTGTGGACACCATTTTTCGTGGAAAACCGATATTTTTTGTGTCATGTGTGAAAAACATAAACAAATGTCTCAATAAGAGTTGTATTTTAGCACCGAATTTTATATTATTTACACACAACACAAACAATATCATTTTTTTTTTGGTGAAACGACCATATCATTTTTTTTGTGAAATGACTTTGCTAGCATATAGAACTTTGAGATGTACATGCAATATTTTTTTACCGATTATTTTGACGTATTAGAATGCGTTTAAAACACATTTTAAAAAATAGGAGCATCTACTCCTAGATGCAAAAACGACTCGTCCAGACTCCAGACTTGTGATCTGTCGACTGAACAGCTACATCAAGCTAGCACACCAGCAGCTAGCACGAGCGGCCACTTCCCCTCCTCTTGTCTCGCTCGTCCGCCCACACACACACCACCAAATCGAGCGGCCATCGGCAACCTCCGCATCCCCGTGCTCCATTTGTTTTCCAGATCGGATACGGCGCAGAGTAGATAGGACCTGGGAGTCTTCCTTCCGGCGACGGCAGCCCATTAGAGGAAGAAGAGGAAACCCCTCGCGACTTCTCCTTCCGAGTGGTGCGGGATAGAACGGCGCAACCAGCTTTGCGATTTCCCTACTCTTTCGCAGGTATGCAAATTTGTGTGATTGTGTCGCACGGGAAGGGATTTGGTGATTCTCTTTTTTTTCCCTTGCGCGTTAGTGACTGGGCTAGTCATCAAATGTCTTGGTGAGCCTACTGTGTTGAACTTCCTCTAATACACTACTGGTCCCGGGACTTCTGCATATACAAATTGGATTAAATAGAATGCGGTAGAGAACTCCGTTCAATAAAAGTTAGGAAGGTCTTGTGCACAGCGAGAGTACTACTAGAAGGCCTGGAGTATAAAGGAGCTGATGAGCGGATCTCACTCCCTACTCCCTCCGTTTGGATATAATCGACGCGGAGTCAAGGCTAGCTAGCGGAGAATGTATGCATGACCGTGTGTCGATTAAACAAGAACGGAGGTAGTATCTGCTTAGCACATATGAGCCTTGACATGAAGGTGTTCCAAAGATATCAACAACCACACTTTCTTTTGAGGGGAATCAACAACAAACACACTTGGCCTTGTTAAACTACATATAGAAACTGATTTTTGTGATGTCAAATTTCAGTTCTCCTAGAACTAGCTTTGCATTGGTGGGAATGGCATATTGATGAAATGATGAGTTGTATTCATGTCGTCGTGGTGAACAGACAGATGCCATAGGATGGCTTAAGTTGGGGCCGAATGGACGCTAGAGGATTCGGGGGAAGGTTCGTGATTAGAAGGGATGAACTTCCGGATGGTTTCCTCAAGAACTTAGCCAAGGCTAGAGGTTGAAGAAGAAAGACATAAGGAAGAACTCGCTCTAGATCATCTTCTTTATTGATCTCCACAGGTTACAAGTTTCTCAGTACAGGTGTTCGTCTATGCATATATCTCTTCGTCCGTGTCCGAGAAGAGGGCTGCCCCCTCTCCTTATATAGGGGAGAGGGTGGCTTACAAGGCAAGAAACCCTAATGGCATCTTTGACTAGACAAACTACTTTACAAAGTTACTTTAATCATAGATGACACCGGGGTCTTCTTTAATCAGGGATGCTGACGTCCTCCGGCTTCTTTCATCGTCATCCTCCTCTTTATCGTCAGCCCTTCGTTTAAAGCTACTTTGCTTAGCTCATCTTTGTCTTCTAGCTCTGGAGAGAATCTTTGACCAGTCCTGCCGACTTGCTCTTCTTTCCGGTAACCCGGTGTCTTCTTTATCCGGTTCCGGCATACCCCTCTTGGGGATACCGGCTTAGCCTCACTTAGCCAACTTCTTATCTTTGTGCTCCGATACGAACATTAAACCGGTATCTTGATGGCTCAAACCATCCGGTTTGGCATGCCTTTGGCATACCGGGGGTCATCCCCCCAACATTAGTCCCCGAAGCTGGTATAGCCTGGCGGATTCTATCCAACAGACCATGCCAGGTTCTTACGTCTTTGGATACCGGTTTAATCTATCCGGCGCTGAGCTTAGATCCGGCATCTTTGCCCGGACTTACGTTATTTCTCTTAGCAAGGCATTTTCCGGTATCTTATCCTCCGGCATCTTAGTCATTAACTCTTTCCTCGGCGAAGTCGAGAATTTCTCGAGCTCGTGCCTGTTAGTGACATGCGCACTGTGTCTGACGCGCCAGTGTCAGGGGTCACTTCCCTTCGGCTTCTGCGCCAGCATTTATGGCACCACACCGGATCCTCGCGGCCGTTCCAGATCGGTGCGGCCTCCCTGTGGCATGTTGTTTTCCGCACGTGTATCTGCACGCCACGTGGCGGCCCACGAGGCGAACCGCCGCGGCCCGACGGTTTTCGGCCCACTTTCCCTTCTCTCTATATAAGGGCGGAGCGGTTCCTCCTCATCCTCTTCTTCGCATTCCCCACTTCCTCGCGCACAGTGCCTTTGCCCTCTGCGCCTCCGCCGCTCCGTTCGCCGTTCGAGCTCCGCCGCCCGACGAACCTCCGCTACTGCTCCGCCGGACGCCGCTGAACTTCACCGCGTGAAGAACCTCCGCGGCGCTCCTGTCGCAGTCGCGGCATTGCTGCTTTCTCAAGATCTTCTCCACCTCACCGTCGGCGGACCTCGTCGCCAACCGCAAGCTCACCATTCCACCGGCGAGCCACTTCTTCTGCGACTCCGCCACCTCAGGTTAGGCCCGATACATCTTTACCTCTTCTCTCTTAGTTTTCCAGATCTTGGGCCGGTAGAGTATTTATCCCCTCTTTATTTTGCTTTTTCTCTTACTCGTAGATCTTCGCGCGAGGGTCTGTTTGGGGAAAACTGTTTTTCGGTAGATTCCGGTGTCGTCCAGATCTATATGTCTAGCGAAGAATCTCTTCTTGCCTCCTCTTCTAGTAGTCAAGGCAGTAGCACTTCCGACGGGCTAACTGAAGATCTCGCCCGGATGGAAATGGAATCCAGCAAGGATCAAGAGGTCGGCACCTCCAGCCGGGCCCCCGGAAAGGATCTTTCCGGTATCACACGCGGAGGCTGGAGAGGTTCCGAGGTGACTCAACACGAGATCGACTGGCTTTACCGGTCCAGGAGAATACCGGAAGGAGTCTCCTGCCGGCTTCCTCGTGACGAGATCGAACCGGTGCTTGAACCCGGTGAGGTCGTTGTTTTCCTTGCTCACTTTGAGCGTGGCTTCGGCCTTCCTGCCTCCGATTTCTTCCGCCAATTCCTCGATTTTTATTGACTCCAGCCTCACCACCTTCCCGGCAATGCCGTTTTTTATCTTTCTTGTTTTGTGGCCTTCATGGAAGGCTACATCGGCATCCGTCTCGCCCGTGAGACGTTTGCCCGCTTCTTTTCTCTCCGGATCAACTCGGTCCAGGGCAAGGACATCCCCAAGCCCAAACCCCCCGTACAATGCAGGTCTTGTATCATCGGCTCCCGCCAAGGGAGCCCCTTTTAAGTTCAACGGCCTCGAGTCTTGCCGGTTGTGGCAGACAACGTTCTTCTACGTGAAGAACAAGAGCGCCACTGATCTCATCAACTTGCCGCCCTTCAATCCGGCGCCGCCCGCCAAGATCAACTGGAACTACAACCCTGGTACGGATCACATAGAGACGAACCGGGTGGTACGCTTCATGTTGAAGCTGATGAATGAGACCAACATTTGCTCCGACGATATTATCCGCACCTTCATCAGCCGCCGAGTGCTTCCCCTTAAGCGTCGCGTTCACAAGATGAGCGAGATGTACGGCCCTAGCGATCCCACCAAGATCACCGGCCTGCCCTTGAGCAAGGCAGATGTGGTCCTGAAGGCTAACCAAATATGCCAAACGGACATGCCGGTTGACTGGGAGTGGGGCTTTCTTCCTCTCAGCTCCACTAACCCTCCGACCCAAGAAGTAAGAAATTACGCAACTCGGGTCGTTTTACCGGTAACTTTTATACTACGGCTAACCTGTTTTTCTTGTTTGTTTTCAGGCCGGGACCGCTTCCCCGCATTGACTCGAGACCGGCGAGGCCCCTGCCGGAAGCGTGCTCTTGACAAGTTCGACCCGGACCCTTTCATTCATTGGCAGGACCTCGAAGATGGGCCGGACTCCAGCCTCGCGCCTCGGCAAATCTCCACCGGAGCCAGCCGGTTCGTCTGACGACCTGACCTTGGATGAGGTAGCTCTTCTTTTTGATCTCTCATATTCTTCTGTTACCTACCTCCTTCTGTAGAAGTTCCCTCAGCTAGCCCCGAACCACAGGTCCACGAGCACGTGCCTCCCCTGCAGGCCGAGGCCGGGGATGAGTTCCTGAATAAGCTCATGCCCCGAGCAAGAAGAACAAGGCGCCCGCTGCCGACGCCAGCCCTAGCCAAGCTCCTCCCGCCAAACGCCCTCGGACGGAAGTCCTTGGGGGAAAGCAAGTAGGCACGAAGCGCTACAAGCATAAGCGAGATGCCGGTTTCTTCCGGGTAAGTTCCTTATTTCTCTTTTGCTTGTTTCGTTCTTACCAAGTTCTTTTCCGGTTGCTTTTTCCAACCCTTTCTTTTTCTCTCTTTCAGCCCCGCGCTCAAGCTTGGCTCCAAGCCGAGGGCTCTGCCGGCTCCGCAAGGACCTCAACTCCTCCTCACTCAAGCCCGGCACCATCCGGTGCCGGCAACACCTCTGCCTCCCCCCGGAGGCACTACAAGTTCGGGCGCGCGGCCCCTACACCTCCCGATCACCGCGCGGAGGAGGATCTCACCTCCCCTCCTGAGACCCAAGACACCGGCGCCAGCAACACCGGCGCCGACGACGAAAATGCCGGGCGGGCGGAACCTCTGGTTCCTCCTGGCCCGAAGAAGAAGAAGAAGAAGCAGCCAAGCTCTTCCCCCAGCAAGACCGCGCCGGCCTCTTCTGCACCGCACCCGGAAGCTCCTACCCTCGAGCCTACCGGGACTACTCCAACACCGCCGCCAAGCCAAGGACCTCCCGCGGCCAAGCCAAAGCCGCCGCCGGCGACCCCCAAGATCACCCAGTTCCTCAAGCCGGGGGCTTCCCGGGGAAAGGCCGTGGAGGGCAGCGCCTCAGCCGGCTCGCAATCTCTAGTGCTGCACGTCAGCCCTGCTGCTGCTGCGGTCCCAGAAAAACCTTCCGGCCTCCTGGGCCGGATTGTTGAGCTGAAGCGCGAGGGCCGGGACCTGGGGCACCTTCTCCCCTACGCCCAAAAGTGGAACGATGCGGACATCTCTGCATCCACCCGCGGCTTGGGGAAGGACCGCCTTCCAGCGCCAGATCCTGCTGGGCCCCGGTCCACTGAAGAACACTTCATGCGGCTCAAGCGTGCCGTGAAGGAGTTCGACAGTGCGTGGTACGACGCCACCAGCAACGTGGTGGTAAGTTTCGCCAACCTTCTTGTAACTTTTTGTTGATGCCGGTTTCTTTCTTTCTGGATCTTGTCTATCCTCCCAGTCCCCGAGTTTCTTGTTGAGAGCATAGCTCTTAGCGCGAAACTTAACTAGAAACGCGCGAAACCGGCATAGCCAGTCCCCGAGTTTCGGGTTAAGATCTTTGCTCTTAGCGCGAAACTTAACTAGAAACGCGCAAAACCGGCATAGCCAGTCCCCGAGTTTCGGGTTAAGATCTTTGCTCTTAGCGCGAAACTTAACTAGAAACGCGCGAAACCGGCATAGCCAGTCCCCGAGTTTCGGGTTAAGATCTTTGCTCTTAGCGCGAAACTTAACTAGAAACGCGCGAAACCGGCATAGCCAGTCCCCGAGCTTCGGGTTGATAACATGGTTTCTTTCTTTCTCACAATTATCTTCTTTTGAACAGAGCACCGCGGATGCCCGGAAGCAGCTCTTCGAGGAGCTTCTCTGGGAGCATTGGGACCTTGCCGAGGCCCACAGCCACTGCCAAGGTTTATTTCCTTTCTTTTCCTCCGGCATCTTTTTACCGGAATGTTTTCTTCTTTAACACTTACGAATCTTTTGTTCAACAGCTGTTCCGGAAGCTACCCTTGAGACCCTCAAGGCCCAGATTGCCACTCTCCAAGGTGTCACTTTTTCTTGCTTGCCATGAAGCCGGGTTGCGGACAGCAGCAGAGTCGAAGACTCCGGTAGGGTTTAGCACACTACTAAACCGGAAAGAAAAAACGTTCAATAAGCAACCGTAGAACCGAAAAAATAAACATGTTACATGCAACTTTAGTGGGGTAGTCCCCGAGACTCATTCGCGGTTCCGACATCTTTTATTCATAGCAAATAAGGTACAAAAAGGAACTTCTTACACCACAACTTCAAGAGTAGAAAGGACGCAACAAAGCTACATTCCATGGACGCTTGGTCTCCTCTCCGGACCTGTCCGCCTTTCCTTTCTTCCATTCCTGTGCATCAATCGGGTAGTAGGCATCATTGTGGAGAGCTTTGCTCACAATGAAAGGCCCTTCCCACGGAGGGGAAAGCTTGTGCCGGCCTTCGGTGCGCCGCACCAGGCGTAGCACTAGGTCTCCTTCCGGAACACCCTCGGGTTAACCTTCCGAGCTGTGATAGCGTCTGAGGTTTTGCTGGTAAATGGCTGTTCTTGCCAAAGCTAGTTCTCTTGCTTCTTCTAGCAAGTCCACATCGTTTTCTCGTTCCTCCTTTACCTCTTCTTCGGTATAGAGTTGCACCCTTGGTGAATCATGGAGAATGTCGGTTGGTATGACCGCTTCTGCCCCATAAACCATGAAAAATGGAGTGTACCCGGTAGACCGGTTTGGAGTTGTTCTTATACTCCACAGCACTGATGGTAGCTCATCGAGCCAACACCCCGGCAACTTTTCCACCGCATCGATGAGACTTGGTTTGATACCGGAAAGTACCAAAGCATTTGTTCTTTCAACTTGGCCATTGCCTTGCGGGTGCGCAACCGAGCACAAATCCAACCGGATGTTGTTGTCCTCACAAAATCTTTTGAACTCACCTTGAGCAAAATTTGTACCATTGTCAGTGATAATGCTATGTGGGTATCCATACCGCAAAATAACATCTTTTAAGAATTTCACCGCTGTGCGCCCATCACACTTTGCAATGGGTTTTACCTCTAGCCACTTGGTGAATTTATCCACCATAACCAAGATGTGGGTCATGTTTCCCCTTGCGGTTTTGAATGGGCCAACCATGTCTAGGCACCAAACGGCAAACGGCCAAGTTAGCGGTATTGTTTTTAAGCCGGAGGCTGGGGTATGATTTTGCTTGGCGTACCTCTGGCACCCATTGCATTTTCTTACCGGATCCTCCGCGTTCTCCAAAGCCGTGGGCCAATAGAACCCATGCCGGAATACTTTTGCCACCAGCGCCCTTGACGAAGCGTGATGCCCACACTCCCCTCGGTGGATTTCCTCGAGCATTTCTTTTCCCTTTTCCGGTTTCACACATCTTTGGAGGACACCGGTAACACTTCTCTTGTACACCTCGCCATTGATGAGGGTGTAAGCTTTGGACCTCCTCTGGATCCTTCTCGATTCATTTTCGTCAACCGACAAAGTGCCGTTGATCAGGAATTCCTTAATAGGTTCAACCCATGATGGTGCCTCCCGAACCAGGAACACCGGTACGTCTATGTCCATGCTGTCCACCAACATTGTTTCTTCCGGTACAGAGCGCAGCGAGTCCCCGAGCTTACCGGTACGAGTCCCCGGGTTTCCTTCGTCGATATCCATTGGTACAACATGCGATTCGGTACAAAGATTGACTCCGACTCCGGACTCGGCTTGATTGATGGTACTCTTAAGTGTGCCAAGGCTATCCCGGGAGGAATTTCTTGCTCGGACGAGCCCAACTTGGACAAAGCATCCGCGGCTTCATTTTCTGCACGCGGCACATGGTGAAACTCACACCCTTCGAAGAAGCCGGCAATCTTTTGCACGTGAAACCGGTATGAGGCCATGTTGGCATCTTTTGCGTCCCAATCTCCGGAACATTGTTGTACTACAAGGTCTGAGTCTCCATAGCAAATGATCCGGTGTGCACCGATTTCTTTTGCGACCTTAAGCCCATGGATCAAAGCCTCGTATTCAGCGACATTGTTTGATGCCCTGAAATGTACTTGTAAAACATACCGGAGATGATCTCCCTTTGGTGAGGTGAGCACCACACCGGCACCTAGACCTTCTTTGAGTTTGGATCCGTCAAAGTGCATCTTCCAGTATTCTATTCTTTGATCCGGGAGCTTATACTGCATTTCCGCCCAATCGACCAAGAAATCAGCTAAAGCTTGTGATTTGATGGCATCTCTTCTTTCATACACCGGTACGTATGGTGATATTTGGATCGCCCACTTTGCAATCCTGCCGCTAGCATCTTTGTTGCACATGATATCGGAGATGGGTGCTTCACTCACCACCTTCATAGGATGCTCCTCAAAGTAGTGCTTGAGCTTTGTGGCGGCCATGAACACGCCATAAGTCATTTTCTGGAAGTGTGGGTAGTTTTGCTTTGAGAGGGAGAGCACCTCGCTCGGGTAGTATACCGGCCTACTGGACGGTTTTTCCTTCCTCTTCTCTTTCTACCACCACAACAACACTCACAACCCGGTTAGTTGCTGCTATGTATAGCAACATGGGCTCTCTTTCCAACGGCGAAGCCAGTATCGGCGCAGTGGCTAACATTGTTTTTAGCTCTTTAAACGCCGCGTCTGCCTGAGGGGTCCAGACGAACGTATCGGACTTTTTCATCAAAGCATAGAGTGGCAAGGCCTTTTCTCCTAACCTGCTTATGAACCGGCTCAGCGATGCTAAGCTTCCGGTAAACTTTTGTACATCCTTAAGATCTTGCGGTATCGTCATTCTCTCGATTGCTCGGATCTTTACCGGATTGACCTCAATGCCCCGGCTTGATACGAGAAAGCCAAGCAGTTTGCCGGCAGGGACACCGAAAGTGCATTTTGCCGGATTAAGTTTCATCCGGAGATCGTCGATTAAAGTTTCTTTTGCCTTAGTTTTTACCACGACATCGTCCACATAAACTTGCACATTCTTTCCGATTTGATCAAACAAACATTTTTGCATACAGCGCTGGTACGTTGCACCAGCGTTGCGCAAACCAAAAGGCATAGTGACATAGCAATAAGCCCTGTGCGGGGTAATGAACGCAGTTTTTATTTGATCTTCCTTTTTCAAGGGGATTTGGTGGAAACCGGATCCAGGAAAGACAACAACTCACACCCAGCAGTGGAATCAATCACTTGATCGATCCGCGGTAAAGGAAAAGGGTCTTTTGGGCAAGCCTTGTTCAAGTTGGTGTAGTCGATGCACATGCGCCACACCTTCGGAGCTTTTGCCTCGAGGTTCTCATCTTTTTTCTTTTCAACCAGTACCGGATTGGCTAACCACTCAGTGTGCAGCACCTCCACGATAAAACGGGCAACCAACAATTTTGTTACTTCTTCTCCAATGATTTTCCTCCTATCCTCAGCAAACCGGCGTAAGGGTTGTCGCATCGGCTTCGCATCCTTCCGGACATTCAAAGAGTGCTCAGCCAGCTCCCTCGGAACACCTACCAAGTCCTCTGTTGACCAAGCAAAGATATTCCGATTCTCACGGAGGAAGCTGACGAGCGCGCTTTCCTATGCCTCACTGAGGCCGGCACCGATACGAACGGTACGCTCAGGGAAATCCGGGTCCAAGCACGATGTCCTTTGTTTCCTTTGTCGGCTTGAACGCTGGAGCGCTCAAGCTTGCACTCATTGCCGCTAAGCTCAATTGTGAAGACTGAGCCAGCGCAACCGCAGTTTGCATCCTCTTCTTTTCCTCCGCGATCACCAGCGATTCTGCCAGGTTTGATCCGGCGGAAGCATTTTCCAGCGAGATCCTGTAATTCCCCACTACAGTCAAGGGTCCACGAGGTGCCGGCATCTTCATCTTGAGATACGCCGTGTGGGTCGAGGCCATGAAGGCCGCCAGTGCCGGTCTCCCAGCAGTGCATGGTACGGACTATCTAAGTCCACCACCTCGAACTCAACGTTTTCAACCCGGCAATTGTCACGTCCTCCAAACGACACAGTGATGAACACGACACAGCACACGTCTGGGTCCTCATAAACATTCCGGCCCAAAGGTTCCGGTGGAGGTGGTTGGCCGTGGCCCTCTCCCACCTGATTGACTTGCTGATACTGCTGCCTGTTTGGCTGAGGCTGTACCGGTAAAGCATTTGCTCCGGTAAGCGGTGGTGGTGGTGGTAGTTGTTGCTGGCGCAGCATATCTTGTGGTGGTGGCAACATTGTGGTGCACCCTTGTGCTTGCGCATCTTTTACTGCTCCCTTTTGCATCAAGTACTTGGTCCAGGTACAATCTTTTGTCAAGTGGTTTGACGGATGAGCCGGATTCGGCGTGTGCTACCGGCAAGGTTGATCCATGGCGGCTTCCATGGTGTATTTCGCGGGTTCTTGCCAATTCTTCTTCTGGCCCCAGGGTTTCTTTTCGACCCATTGTTTCTTAGGACCCGCCCACGGCTGCGATCCGGTTCTTCGCCTCCGGCTGCCGCCGGCATCGAGTTTTCTTGCACAACGAAGCAACTTGCTGCGGACCGTACCTTCGATCCGGGAAATCTTCCCTCCTTTTGTTGTTCCGGTTGTCCCGGTATTGTTCCTGGCGCTGCTGAGGCGGGTTTGATTGTTCCGGCTCAGCTTGTACCGCCGGTTGCATTGGGTCTCCCAACGCATAGTTATCCACCACACGTATCATCTCCGCCAAAGTTGTTGGCTTGTTTCGCTGCAGCTTTTGCCACAACGGCGAACCTCGCCGGCATCCCTGGCTAAACCAAGCTATGGCTTGTGCTTCTATCACTCCTTCACAAGAGTTTCTAGTGGATTTCCACCGGGTCAGGTAATCCCGGTCGCATTTCTGCGGGCGCCGCACGCACAAAGCGAGCTGCCGAGGCCGGTTTGGCCTTCGGTAGGTGCTCGCTGAAGTTGCTCACAAAAGCTTCCTCAAAGTCCAACCAGCCGTTTATGCTTCCTGCCGGCAAGTTGTTCAGCCAGATTCTTGCCGGTCCTACCAGAAACGTTGGCACGATTCTCACGGCCCAACGCCGGTTTCCTCCTCCGGCTACACAACCTCCGCCTCCAGCGACGTATACCGCGGTCACATAATCCGCGAGCCAATCTTCCGGCTTAGTAGTGCCATCGTATGTTTTGGTGTCACGGGGCAACTGAAAGTTGCGAACTGGTGGTTGCTCTTTCATGATCCTTGGGCCAAAGCACTTTGGACCCGGAGGACCTTCTGCCTCTATCATTTCAGACAGGTACACTCTGTCCAGACGGTGCCTCGCATCCCGTTCTGGCAGGTGTCTTTCTCCCAGGCGCTCTCCCAAAGGGTTCCGGTAAGCGGTGAGTCTTGTCGAGTCAGCTTCATCGTAACGTTCCGGTACCGCGGCCTTGCCTGCCGGTACCTTGGTGGAGGCATATCCTCATCATCATACGCTGCCCTTGCAGCTGGATAATTTTGCCCGGTTTCATATCTACCGGCATGATTGTTTCCGGCATAGCCTCCTTTGGCTTAGCCTCGATCTTCCCCTTGGCTTTTTCTACCGGCATCGTGTTGCCCGGCTTGTTGTTTTCCGGCAAGAACCGGATCGTACACAGTCATCTCGTCTGTGCGTTCATTTCTTTTCTCTCCTTCTGTCCGGATGGGGGACGAGGCCTGCCCATGGGACTTGCTTCCGGCATTCTTTGTTGAACGCGCGGATTTTGAGGCCGCAGCCTTGTTCAGCTTAGCCAGCTGCTCAGCATTCTGCTGCTCGATAGTTTCCAGCAGCTCTCTAACACGCTCTTGCTGTTTTACCAAAGCATCTCCGAAAAGCGATTCACACAGCTCTACTGCAGCCTTAGCAGCTTTTATGGTTTTATCCGGGCTACTGTACTTAGGTTTCTCTACGATGCTAACAGATGCAGAGGTACTTTTGCCGGTAAGAACTTCCTTACGCAAATCCTGATCTAGATTGCGAGTCTTAAGCCGGTTCTCCGGTATCCTAGCAGCATGAGCGCTACAGAAGCAAAGCCATGGGCAGCGTTGTACTCACGTAGGGTTAGGTTCAGCTCGCGCTGCGCCCGGACGATGTCGGCGCCGTTCGCGAGCAGCTTCTGGCGTTGTGCCTCCAGCTCCGCCTCAGCCGCTACCGGGTCGATGTTCTGCGCGATGGGCGTTGCCAGCACGTTCATCGCCGCTTGGAGAGGTGTTGCCGGTGGTGCGGAAGATGCTCCCGCAGCGCCAGCGTCGCGCTCTAGTGGTGGCTTGGCCGCACGGGTCGAAGCCGCACGACCAGCACCTTCATCCGCAACCTCCTTGCCCACGCCGGCCACGCCAGCCATCATCACCTCGACGCTGCCGGCGGCGCGGCCAGCACAGAGCCATCTTGGCGGGTCCGGTGCCACCAGCACCGGCGAGAGGCGCTGGCGCACAGGGACGATGCCGAAGTAGACGCGGTGGCTGCCGAACTCGATGATGCGGCCGTTCTTGGGGAAGATGCCGCCGTTGGCGAAGCAGCCCGCGTTGTCGTTGATGAAGTCCATGGAGTAGAAGCGCTGGACGAGCGCAGACACTGTCCGCTCGCCGGCGACCTCGAGGATGCCCGCCCGAATATGAACTCCAGCAAGCGCCACTTCATGCCCCACGGTGGGCGCCAACTGTCGTCGTGGTGAACAGACAGGATGCCATAGGATGGCTTAAGTTGGGGCCGAATGGACGCTAGAGGATTCGGGGGAGGGTTTGTGATTAGAAGGGATGAACTTCCGGATGGTTTCCTCAAGAACTTAGCCAAGGCTAGAGGTTGAAGAAGAAAGACATAAGGAAGAACTCGCTCTAGATCATCTTCTTTATTGATCTCCACAGGTTACAAGTTTCTCAGTACAGGTGTTCGTCTATGCATATATCTCTTCGTCCGTGTCCGAGAAGAGGGCTGCCCCCTCTCCTTATATAGGGGAGAGGGTGGCTTACAGGGCAAGAAACCCTAATGGCATCTTTGACTAGACAAACTACTTTACAAAGTTACTTTAATCATAGATGACACCGGGGTCTTCTTTAATCAGGGATGCTGACGTCCTCCGGCTTCTTTCATCGTCACCCTCCTCTTTATCGTCAGCCCTTCGTTTAAAGCTACTTTGCTTAGCTCATCTTTGTCTTCTAGCTCGGAGAGAATCTTTGACCAGTCCTGCCGACTTGCTCTTCTTTCCGGTAACCCGGTGTCTTCTTTATCCGGTTCCGGCATACCCCTCTTGGGGATACCGGCTTAGCCTCACTTAGCCAACTTCTTATCTTTGTGCTCCGGTACGAACATTAAACCGGTATCTTGATGGCTCAAACCATCCGGTTTGGCATGCCTTTGGCATACCGGGGGTCATCCCCCAACAATTCATCTTCAAGACTAGTATTTTTGCACAACATTTATTTATTCTACGATATACCCAACATTATTTTCTGTAGAAGCTTCTAACATTGGATTTTACAGTTCCCACAATGAATGGCCCTTCTGCTTTCATAGAGTATATAAATCTCCCACCAGTGTCATTCTAAGACTGATAAATAGTATTACAGTGCCCGAAGTGGATTCTAGTGAATAATTCGGTTGATTTGAGGCTGATGTGATTACCTCCTTGTTTATTGTTGGCGATAAACATGGTACTGAAATTTTTTATACAGAAACCACACTTCCGATCACAGGGATTTTGCATATATAAAATTCAGATATACAGTTGACAACCGTAAGTTCAACACAACTTAAGATCTTTTACAAAACGAGTATAGAACTAGAAAGCCCTTGTTGATAATATACAAGGGCAGTGTTTACTCCTAGCACATATGAGCCTTGACATGAAGATGTCCCGGAGGTATATATAGTCTAATACACTTTCTTGTCAAACTACATATAAAAGCTAATTTAGCCACACATAGAGCCTATCACAGATTTAATGTTATTAGCGATATTCTTAGAATCCACAGCAATACCAGCCAATCCTCTCCTCGTCAACCCAGCACAGTAACGCCTATTTTCACTTTTCAAGTTATTCGGATATTCTTTGGTTGGCAGTCCATTGTTATTCAAACTCCACCTCTGTGTGCGCTTCAGTTTTTCCGCATTGGACATGGCACAGAGTAGTGGCACAAGGAAGAAAAAGAAGAGGGAAGACCCGTAGAGTTTTCTTTCCGGCGGTGGCGATGCAGTAGAGAAAGAGGAGGAAACCCTTCACGACTTTTCCTTCTGAGCGGCATGGGATGGAACGGCCCGACCAGCTTTGCGATTTTCCTACTCTTCCACAGGTTTGCAAAATTGGTCTCACACCGGTCACCGGGAGTGATTTGCTGATTCTCTACTTTTTTCTTTCCTCCTGTGTTGGTGACTGGGTTGGTCATCAAATGTGTATATGGTGACCCAGGTAGCTACTGGGTTGAAATTGCTCTAATACAATACCTCTCAGGACTTCTGCATATAAAAATTGAATTAAATAGAATATGGTAGAGAACTGTAAGTTCAACAAAAAAAATAGGAAGCACTTTAACAGAGCGAGAGTACCCCTACAAGGCCCTTGTCGATAGTTTATAGGACCAGATCTTACTCCCTCGCTGCTTAGCACTTATGAGCCTTGACATGAAGGTGTCCCAAAGATATCAACAACCAGACTTTCTTTTGGGGGGAATCAACAACAAACACACCTGGCCTTCTTTAACAACATATAGAAACTCATTTTTGTGACCCCAAATTTCAGTTCCCCTAGAACTAGCTTTGCATTGGTGGACATGACATATTGACGTGTTGCATCTTCAAGAACTGGTTATTTTATACAACGGTTATTTATTCTAGGATATACATGATACTTTTTTTCTGTAGAAGATTCTAGCATTAGATTTTACAGTTCCCACATTAAACGACCCTTCTGCTTCCATACAGTATATAACTCTCATCACATAGTGTCATTCTAAGGCTGATGAATAGCAGTATATTACCTGAAATAGATACTAGCGAATATACCTCCAGGTTCACTGTTAGGGATAAACGTGGTAATGAAATTTTCTATGCAGAAACAACACTACTGATCACCGGACTTTTGCATATATAAATATAAGTAATTAGTACACAGTTGACAACCATAAGCTCAACAAAAGTTATGAAGCTCTTTTACACAACGAGTATTGAACTAGAATGCCTTGTTGATAATATTCAAGAGTAGAGCTTACTCCTAGAACATATGAGCCTTGGCATGAAGATGTTTCAGAGGTATAATAGTCTAATGCAGTTGCATGTTAAACTACCTATAAAAGCTAATTTATCCGCACATAGAACCTATCACAGATTTAATGTCATCAGCGATATTCTTAGCATCCGCAGCAATACCAGCCAATCCTCTCCTCGCCAACCCAGCACAGTAGAGCCTATTTTCACCTTTCCAGTGATTCGGATATTCTTTGGTTGGCAGTCCATTGTCATTTAACATGCTCTCACCATTCTGCACTCAAAAGTAACGCAATGCCGAGTTAGGAGATTTAACAATTGTTGCACCAAAATGAAAATGACTTAGGCAAATTCAAAAATTAGTCTTAGTACCTTGAGCCACATATTTGCTGTGCTTTTGTATCCAGTTGCTAACACAATTGTGTCAAATGGGATTTCATCCCCAGATTGAAATTTTACTATGTTGCCCATGATCTTACTAATGCTTCCTTGAACCTGCAAGAGGTAAAGTAAATATTAATAAACTGTCATAGTAAATCAACATATGGTACATATAAGGTTTATATCATGTCCCAGGATATACTTACTTGGATGATGCCTCTTTTTATTAACCCAACAAGTGCCAACATCAATCACAATGGATCGGCCGGTTTTTGACTTGAGGTTCATTGGACCCATTTTTGGCATTCTGATGCCATGCCTTGTTAGGTCTCCAAATATGAATTTTGTCGCCATAACAAGGAGGTTATCCACTAGATTCAGGGGAAGATGCTGGGCTAATGTCATCCCCAACCGGATTAGTTCCTTTGTCATTACATGAATCTGCAGCCACAAAATGTTGTCACACATCTGATACAATGATAGAAATAAAATATCATTCTAGTAGTATAATAATACGAAGAAATTGTATCTCTATTACGAAATAAAATTATATACTGCACATACCGGGCTTCGTATAACAATCGAAGTATTAGCACCATGGGTCGCAAGGTCGTAAGCGATTTCCATCCCAGAGTTGCCAGATCCAATGACCAACACGCTTTTACCCGAGAAGCTCTTGCCTGACTTGTATCTTGACGAGTGGATGGCCTCACCCGGAAAACTGTGAAGTCCTGGGATATCAGGAATATTCTCTGTACTATTCTCACCACTTGCCACAACAAGGAACTTTGCAACAAACTTCATTGTTGTGCCCTCCGCCATGTCACGAGCCACGATGGACCAACACTTCTTATCATTCTCATATTTGGATGACTCCACGCTAGTGAGATACTTCGGTTGAATATCAAAGAGCTCCATATAGTCATCCAAGTACTTGACAAACAGGGCTTTTGGAATGTATGTTGGTGCATCTGCTGGGTATGACATGTGCGGTAACTCACGTAACTCCTTTGCAAGATGCAGCTTCAAGCGGTCATATGCGCGGTTGCGCCAAAGTGACGCGCTGCAGTCCTCACGCTCGACGATGACGTAGGGAATGGAGAACCGGGTAAGGCATGCTGCTGTCGCGAGGCCTGCTGGACCAGCACCAACAATCAGCACGACAATGTTCTCCATTGAGGGGTGCGGTGGTAGGCTAAGAAGAGGTACTTGTTTGCTTGTTGGCTGAATGGATATTTGGAAGAGAGAGAGTTGCATATGAGGCATATATATATACTTGTAAAATTCGCCTACCTGCTCTATTTTGTGACTGGGTGCAGAAAAAGGTAACTATTTATTGGTGCATATTACCTGGTCTATCTAGTTCCTCTAGATATGTAATGTTATAAATGACATTGGTGCTGTGAAGACAACCTGGTACGGAATAGGTAGGAAAGACAATCTAGATATATTCTTTTGGAAACTTACACCATATTTGCCTATAGTTGATTAATGTTTCCTTCCCTATGTATCGTCATCAATGAAAATATACTCATGGGAAAAAGGTTTGTTCTGAGTATCTGTGTATATTATCCAAATATATCTTCCCTCTTCTGTACTTGATAGGATAAGGACGAGTTAATGTGACTAAACATTTTTACCCAAAAAAAAGTTTATCAAATTATTTTATTACCTGCTAGTGCCACTGCCAGGATATAGCATGGAGACTAAAGTGGATGATGAGTGTCTTCTCGCATACTGCGTCATACCACAATATCTCTACGTCACTATTGTCATGCCCGTGGAACTGAACTATCGTACCACGCTACAATCTGCACAATGCGTGCGCATGGACTCACTGACCATGAAGTAAAGAAGTGTACTCAAATGACATGCTCGTGCGCTAGTCGTGAATACTAGATGCCGATAGGAGTCGTCATCCAACGGAAAACTTCAGATGATTAAGATCATTGCCTAGGACAACACACGTACAGCCAGGCCTGCCAAGCATCAATCAACAAATTGGTGCGTCAATGGCGCCGGCCAATCGGACATTCGAAGAGGAGCTTGGCGTGCGGGGTGAGGTCCATGTGCGCCGCCGTGATGGTGCCCTCGACAATGCCGGTGACGACGGACACAACCTTGACGGACTTGCTGGCGCATGTGCGCTGCACGACCGTAGTGTCGTCGGTGGCGTTGTCCGGGCGGTACACCGGCCCTCTCGTCAGACGCGTGAGGTCTGGACACACAAACGTGTGCTCGACCCTGTTTCCGCATCCAGTTTTCTGCTGCAAGTTCGAAGATGCACGGAGCTAGCTTGATCAGAACGTAGCCCCGATCAGACTCGGAATTCTGACAAACCTAGTATAACCGGGCGACGAACCTAACAGTGGGTGGACAACTGCACCGTACCTTAACCGTACCCGCACGAATATACGTTGCACCCAAACCTGAACTAAACCATTTGATAATTCTGTCAGCCCAAGTAAAACCAAAACTATTCTATATTTCCACCCAAACTAAACTGAACCTAGGGCCAAACTGTGGGTCAAAACAGTTTGGTGCAATTGGTTGAGAAACGTTAGCTAAAATCAGTTGAATCCTATACACTGCTGAGCTGCGATCGATCAGCTACACTGCACTAGCTCTCACGGTTTCGATCACCAGAAAAGTTTAAGGGTCTGTTTGGATGAAAGCCCCAGGCTGCCAAACCAAAAAATTGGGTTGACCAAGTTGCTGGTCATGGTTTGGATGGAATCCAATTATTTGGCGTATCCACGCTGGCTTCTCCTCTGTAGTACAAATTTACGCCCGCAGTTGGTCAAATCGTGGGTGACGGAAAGCTTCGCCAAAATTTTGGCTGGCCCGTGTCTTGGCGGGGCAACTCTGGGCAAAAACCAAACAAACCCTTACACACGAGCGTTCGCGGTGAGTGTCACCGAGGCTGATCCGGCAAGACAGGGGCGAGCGGCGGCCGCTGCGTCAATACCGATGAAGAAAAGAACCAATCTCTTTTTTTTTACACAAGAGAAAGAACTAATCCCACCAACGTTAACCGGTTGGAAACTTCTGGATGCAAACTGTTTAGGGCCGTACCTGTTTGGGCCCATACCATTTTTTAGTAGATCGTTTGGGCCCATACCTTAGGGTGGTGCTATTCACCGAGCGGTGCGGGTGGTGCTTTACGCCGACCTGGTCGGCCTCTACCACGTCCCGCACACCCTTTCCGTCCGTGGGCTTGGCCCATTAACGTTGATTCCCTGGTGGTCCGATTTCTCTCGTAACTTTCGCGCTGGTTCGTTTGGGTGGTGCTTTACGCCGACCTGGTCGGCCTCTACCACGTCCCGCACACCCTTTCCGTCCGTGGGCTTGGCCCATTAACGTTGATTCCCTGGTGGTCCGGTTTCTCTCGTAACTTTCGCGCTGGTTCGATTCGAACGTGTCAGCCTCTGGAAAATCTGACCTTTTTTTTTTGGAACACTTTACTGTTTTAAAATTTGAACAGTTTCGAATTTGAACATATTCTTAAATAGATTTTTTTGAAAAAAAAATTGTGCATGAACATTCCGGATTTTAATTTTTTTCAAATATTAACAATTTTTAACTCGAACAATTTTTAAAATTGAACGTTTTTTGAATATGAACGAATTTCAAATTTGAACGTTTTTCTAAATTGAACGATTTTCAGATTTGAACATTTTTCGAATTAGAATAATTTTTAGATTTGAACAATTTTCAGACGTGAACAATTTTCAAATTTGAACTATTTTCATATTTTAAAAAAGAAAAAGAAACGAAAACAAAAAAAAGAAACGAAAACAAAAAAAAGAAACAGAAAAGAAAAACGAAAAACGAAAAAAGAAAAAAGAAACAGAAAAGAAAAACAGAAAAAGAAACAGAAAACCGAAAACTGAAATAAACAGCGAACTGGGCCGACCAGGCCGGCCCATACCGCGCGCGGGGGGTGTGCGGCGCGCGGTAACGGCCGACCTGGTCGGTGTATAGGATTCGCCGCGGCGCACGGGGTGCCCTATATATCGCTCGTTAGCGTGCTGTTATAGGGTACGCTAACTAAGGCCGATTTAGATGGGCCAGGCCCATATTGAATGGACGGGAAACGAACCATGTTAGTTTGTTTCCGTTCGACGCTGGAAGCTGGAGGATACGTTTTTAAAAACGAACTCGAACTCGGAATTTGCTCAAAATCGAATTCGAAAATTGCTCAAATTCAAATCTTTTCGGATTCAAAATTTGATCGAATTCGGAATTTGCCCAAATTCGAAATTTTCTCAAATTCGAATCTGCTCGAATTCAAAATTTTCTTGAATTCGGAAATTGCTCAAATCAAAATAAAAATTTGCTCAAAATCTAAATCTGTTCGAATTCAAATTCAAAAATTCCTCAAATCCAAATCTGTTCGAATTCAAAAAATAACTTTGTTAGAAATAAGAATTTGGTCAAAAACTTTTTTTGCTAAAAAATTATTTGTACAAAAATAATTTTGTGCACAAAAAAATCAATCAGAAAAAGAAAAATAAAAAGAAAAAAGAGAAAAAAGAAAACCTAAGAAAAATAAAAAAGAACCAAAAGAACCACGAACCAGAAAACCGAAAAACCGACCGAAATCGAAAAAACCAAATCAGTCACACTAAATGGGCCTCGGCCCACACCGTCCCATTAGCATGCGCGCCGTATTAACGCACGCTAATGGGTGGGGAATAGGGATTGCGGCGGCACACCCCCGCTCCGCCGCACACCCCCAGGCGCCCCTTATGAGCCAGCCCACTGCTCTCTTTTCTTTATTCCTTTTTCCGTTTTTTCTTTTTGTTCTTTCTGTTTATTTTTATTTTTACGTTCTTCAAAAGTTGGCTATTTTCAAAATCGATATTTTTAAATCTAACGATTTTTGAAAATTCGATTTTCCAAACATCGAAAGTTTTAATTTTTTGTTTTTCAAAAAAATCTGTTTTTTTTATAAATCATTTTTATAATCTAGAGGGTTTTTTTTTCTTTTTTAAAACGTTTTCTGAAAATATAATTTTTGATGATTTTTTTCAAAATTCAAACAATTTTTCAGATTGAACATTTTTAAAAATGAATATGTTTTAAATTTGAAATTTTTTCGAATACCAACAATTTTTTACTTTCAACATTTTTCAAATTTGAACGTTTTCGAATTTGAACTTTTTTGATTTTGAATGAAAAAGAAATAATAAAAAAGAAAACAAATAAACAAATAAAAAAGAAAAGAAAAAATAGAAACAGAAACAAAAAAGGAAAAAAAGCAAAAATGGGCCAGGCCTAATACCCGACCAGGGTGTGTTGTGCGTGGTAGGCACCGACCTGATCGGTGTATGGGATTAGCCCCATACCTAACCCTAGCCAACCATTAGCTATAAGAAATCAAACCAAACCGAACTCTTGTGAGAGTAAACCCATTAACACCTGAACCAAACGAGCACATAAGTAGAAACCGGCCGAGCGGTGTGGAGGCACAAATCCTATATGACTTGGGCTCACATATGTGCACCAACAACTTATTCTAAGCAAAACTAGCAACTATGTGATAGAAATATATGTATATATCATCAAACACGAAGGCTATCACAAAGTAAAGTGCATAAGTAAAAAAGCTCGGGTACATGAATGACTGAGGTGACGCGGAGACGATGATATACCCGAAGTTCACACTCTTGCGAGTGCTACGTACTCTCCGTTGAAGCGGTGTGGAGGCACCATGGCTCTCCAAACGCCACGAATGCCTCACCATATTCTCCTCGAGCATTCCCACCAAATTAAAGGGAAGTTCTAGATCCACTATGGAACCTTGAGGGTGGTCACCAAACTCGCACAAATCTTGGGGCAATCTCCACAACTTAATTGGAGGGGTCATAAGAAACCACCATGAAGGGTTTATGCTTGAGGAATCTCCACAACTTAATTGGAGGCCGGCCACAATGTCATGGATACCTTATAGGGCCTGCGGCTTGTGTAACCCTGGTACATATTCGGCAGGAAACCCATCAAGTTAGAAGACGGAAGAATCCGAAGCCGAAGAACTAAGTCGTGTTAAATAAGGAAAGGCCAGTCAAAGGAGCTGAATAAACATAGCCTTGAGTGGAACACTTGTAAACCGACCCAAACTGGCTCCGGAATCTAGCCTCCTATATAAAGGCTAGGAGGAGCCATCGAGAGGGTCATCGAATCATTGTTGTAATCCTAGATTTACTCTAGTATTGCGACGACTTTGCCTCATAATCAACATACTATCGGATTGTCTTGTTTGTCTGACCAGCCGACGAAACCACTAGTGCACCTATTTCCCTGAAACCCTAAGTCCATATCCATGCACATTACCGAGGTCACCCCTCATCATCCAAGAACACCACAAAGATCACTAAGCCTTCTAGGGTTCCAAGAACCCCAGAGCAATAAGCTTCTCACTTTCACTTCCATGAATCATCGTGGAGAACTCAAACCGATGCACCAAATGCAATGGAAAGAACTTCACTCTGAAATTCCAATAAAACTACAAAAGCTATTGGGGGAATGAGAGATCTAGATCTCCTCTACATTTTCTCTAAAATAGATGCAAGATTCATCAGATGGAGAGTGAGATAGAAAGCTCAAAGAAGGTCAACAATGGGGCAAAAACCAGCTCCAAAAGATGGAAAACTTTAGGGAAGAAGAATCCCTTAAATAGGGTAAGAGAAATATGTCCGTTATGCACCTAAAATGTAACTAGCGCTACTTCCGTCCATTTGGGGCGGTACTACCACCCCCCGGAAGTATCGGGCAACTACCATGTGATTACTGGGTGCCCAGTATTTCTCTCGGTACTCACAAACAGTGGCAGAGCTACGGGAGGGGGGAGGGTGGGGGCGAGCAGGGCGGCCGCCCCGGGTGTCCCAGCGCGGAGCAGGGAACCCCGACTCTGCATCTTGGTCGATGTCTCGGTCGGCAACCATTGATGAACTCACAAACATGAGATCCTTCTGTTTTTTCAGCGGCTGAAGGGGTACGTTTTTTTCTTTTGAGGAAAAGCCGAAGGGGAACGTGCGGTTCCAGTGGAGAAGTAGTAGTAAAACTGGGCTTATATAACTAGACTATTGGGCATTTGGGCTTAAGTCATAAGGCCCATACGTACATTTCCTCTGTCCAAACAAGAAGCATCACGCACGAACGGACTCGCCGATGGACTTAGATGAGGAGCCCGATTCGATTGCAATTGCGCTGGAATTCAAAGATGAGGAGGCGGCGGCAACGGCAGGTGCGGCAGCTGCTGCTCCAACGCCAGCAGCGACACAATTTGGGACGGGTGCAGCGACTAAACGCAGGCGGACGGACGAGACACGCGAAGTTATGCCAGTGATTTTCCATTTTCTGATTTTTGTGTCATGATTTCTCTGTACATACCAAAAATAATTAGAGGACTTAATTTAGCAATCAATTTTAATACCCTATGACAGTTGAATTACGATTTATGAATTTGATCTAGTAAACTTGCATTTTTGCGTCAATTTTTTTGCCAAAATTGTTTGCCCGACAAACCAAAATTCCTGGGTCCACCACTGCTCACAAAAGATATTTCCAGAAATTGGGCGGAACTTAACCAGTACTACCACCCCACCAATACTAGTCCCCAAAACCGGAACTACCGCCCTACGAATCGTCCAAACATCCTGGTACGAAAACTTCAAGAACTTTTGCATCCAAATTCTGATGTTGATGATCTTGGGCTCATTTCGAAGCTAGCAACGAGCTCTACAAAATCATGTAGAGAACCATCATAGTCCAAAAATGAAGTATAAGATCAAATAAAGAAAGGTTTGACCAGAAATAATCCCCACGCGTTCCACCGCCGATGGACTTAGATGAGAAGCCCGATTCGATTGCAATTGCGCTGGAATTCGAAGATGAGGAGGCGGCGGCAACGGCAGGTGCGGCAGCTGCTGCTCCAACGCCGGCGGCGACACAATTTGGGACGGGTGCAGCGACTAAACGCAGGCGGACGGACGAGACACACGAAGTTAGGCCAGTGATTTTCCATTTTCTGATTTTTGTGTCATGATTTCTCTGTACATACCAAAAATAATTAGAGGACTCAATTTAGCAATCAATTTTAATACCCTATGACAGTTGAATTACGTTTATGAATTTGATCTAGTAAACTTGCATTTTTGCGTCAATTTTTTTGCCAAAATTGTTTGCTCAACAAACCAAAATTCCTGGGTCCACCACTGCTCACAAAAGATGTTTCCACAAATTGGGCGGAACTTAACCAGTACTACCACCCCACCAATACTAGTGCCCAAAACCGGAACTTCCGCCCTACGAATCGTCCAAACGTCCTGGTACGAAAACTTTAAGAACTTTTGCATCCAGATTCTGATGTTGATGATCTTGAGCTCGTTTCGAAGCTAGCAACGAGCTCTACAAGATCATGTAGAGAACCATCATAGTCCAAAAATGAAGTATAAGATCAAATAAAGAAAGGTTTGACCTACCTGTAGGAGACAAACCGGTAACACCTTCAAAATCGAAAATGCAATAAGTGATTCATGCGGAATCCATTTTCGATGAACTAGAACTTATCATGGAAATAGCCACAAGCTATAAATCACCACATGGGTAAGATCCAAATAACAACCAAGAAAGGTGATGCAAGGATCAAAAGTTTTGAGCTCTCTCCGAACGATGCGATCGAGTTACTCACTCAAGCCCTCTTGATATTACATCAACTAACCTATAAACCGGTCTCCCAACTAAATCGTGAAATTGGTAAGAAAGAAACCATATCAAGAGCAAAGATTAACCTTGAGGATTCCACTTGAGCTAGATGATGACGATCTTGATCGCATCAAGATGGAACGTCTTTATTGATTGTGCTTGCTTGATGAAGTCTTGCAGATTGTTCCCCTATACTCCACTGTGGGAGAGCTTATTCTTCGGCGCCTCTTCACATATCCATGATCACCATATGGATGGAAAGCTTCATGTATACAAACTCTTCGAGATGACTCATCTTAAACTTGCACATCATTTCTTCTTTCTTCATCATGTCGATGTCTTGAAGATACACTTGAGGACTCACTTCATCTTTTAATTTTATTATTCTTACAACCTTGAAGCCAACAAATGGTTTAAGCATTGCCTATGCAAATATAAATTAATGCAAACTTTAGTCCATATGGATTGTCATTAATTACTAAAACCACACATGGGGATCCATACACTTTCAATCTCCCTCCCTTTTCTAATTGATGATAATATCTTTGAGAGGGTAGATATAAGGAATTTAAATAACAAACAAATTGAATATATAGAGCAAAATCCCCCATAATAGATGCATGTGAATGAACTTGAATTTCATTGCATATATCGACAATCAAAGCCAAGTGGAGTTTCCTCTAAATATTCGACCATGCAAAGCAACAAGATGCAAAGCAAGATAAAGAAAAATGCTTAAGAACAAAACAAAAGCATAAAACCAACTACCATAAAATCTCGAGACTTCTCCCCCATTTGCATCAATTTCTGAAATGGGTGAAAATTTTAGAAGGCCAATATAGTGAGAGTTCCTCCATAAGGTGCCCATTTCTCATCATGTGAGTGGAATCAAATACACGTATCCAATGAACAAAAATCGGAGGGAATCAAACTGTAACGAGGATCAAAGATTGCAAAAAGATAACGAAGTCAAGAAGGTTTAACAAATGAAGCAAGCAATCAAATGAACCAAAAAGAAGATATTGAATGAAAGATGGATATTATAATAAGATCAAGAATAGTTCTCTAAATAATATGAGGAAGCTCCCCAAGGCTTGTGCGCAACATAGACAATCTGCGTTGGGGTACGTATAAGGTGGACAAACATGGAATCATCACTCACAGCATAATATCGTTCAAAACAAAAGATTTCAAGTGAAATAAACTAATATGATCTTCGTAAAATAGTGCTTTAAATAGAATGAGGAAGCTCCCCAATGTACGTGCATAAATTAGAATGTTGCATTTGAATACAATATGCACAACATGGGATCCTCACTCCCTCATTAACATTTAAAACACAAACATTTGCAAGAGATCATATATAAGAAAATATGCTTAATACTTGCAATAAACAAATGGTTGAGCAACAAGAGACATCATAATAAAAGGATCAACCAAAGGATATGTGAGAGACATAACCAAGCATATTATAAGACTAATACAAGGATGACCAAAGAGCATCACCATAGTCTTAAATGAATGATATTCCTTAGCATGACCAATCAACACAAAAAAAGAGGATATCAAATGGAGATGTATCATCTCTCATGTATATAAGTTTCTCTAAGTAGGCAATAGCACGAAGATATTTATCCACAAAGAAACATGTACACACAAAATAGATACAAAATAATTAGAACATGATATCCAACATGAAGTCATGCAGTATACAAATAAGATCTTTGCTTGATATCATGGAATAAGATGTTTTGAGAAATGCAACAAGTATCACAAAGAAAGCATACCAAATGAAAGAATTCAATTTGCACTTTCATCAATATTGCACATGAGAGAAACTTGAGGAATTATATGCAATAAAATTGCTAGATAGACATATTTGGGATGGGTGAATCATGAAAATGATTTTATATACTTCCGAACATATGCACTCATCTCAATTTCCTCACATTTGCAAAAAATAGGTTTCATTAAGACCTTTGCAAGAAGCGCAACATTTGCAAATATAGGATTTCATGCCAAGATGTAACCACAAGGTTGGATACAATAAAAGTAGGCATGGAAAGATACTTGTTAACAAGATAGAATTGATGTGGATGTATTAGATATGAGTTCATTGATCATCCTAGCTTTCCTCGAATTATCCTTTTGTCACCACTTCTTCCTTAAGAATGAGACAAGCATCCAATGTATCTCCATGTACCTAAAAAAATTCAAGTACAATATGGTCCCCAATATCATTCGGTCTGAAGTAGTTAGAGACACTACAACATATAGGACAAATTCCACATAAATATATGTGCATATATATATATTAAATGGAATTTCATGCACATCTTAACCAATTTAAGCTTTGATGGAGTTTACCACATATATTGGAACAAAGAAAGCGAAGCATGTCATATGATATACATATATTAAATATGCATGCACAAGACTTTCAAGAACCAAACGGAAATACAATTTGCACAAAACACCCATTAAATCAAGAAACAATGGTTGTGTAAATTATATCAAAGAATCAAATCGACACAAGATTGACTCGAAAGAATTATCTCATTATAAGAAGAGAAACCCAAAAAAACAAGGAATGAGATAACCAACTGCCAAAGAGAGCAAGGTTCTGATACGTCTCAAACGTATCTATAATTTCTTATGTTCCATGCTACTTTTATGATGATACTCACATGTTTTATACACACTTTATGTCATTATTATGCATTTTCCGGCACTAACCTATTGACGAGATGCCGAAGAGCCAGTTGTTGTTTTCTGCTGTTTTTGGTTTCAGAAATCCTACAAAGAAAATATTCTCGGAATTGGACGAAATCAACGCCCAGGGTCTTATTTTTCCACGGAGCTTCCAGAAGACCGAAGGGGATACGAAGTGGGGCGACGAGGCGCCGCCACCATAGGGCCGCGCGGCCTGGGTGGGGCCTGCGCCGCCCTATGGTGTGGGCCCCTCGTCAGCCCTCCGACTCCGCCCTTCCGCCTACTTATAGCCTTCGTCGCGAAAACCCCTATACCGAGAGCCACGATACGGAAATACTTCCAGAGATGCCGCTGCTGCCAATCCCATCTCGGGGGATTCAGGAGATCGCCTCCGGCACCCTGCCGGAGAGGGTAATCATCTCCCGGAGGACTCTTCATCACCATGATCGCCTCCAGATTGATGTGTGAGTAGTTCACTGATGACCCACAAGTATAGGGGATCGCAACAGTCTTCGAGGGAAGTAAAACCCAATTTATTGATTCGACACAAGGGGAGACAAAGAATACTTGAAAGCCTTAACAACGGAGTTGTCAATTCAGCCGCACTGGAAGCGAGACTTGCTCGCAAGAGTTTATCGAGTAGTAACAGCTTTATAGTAGTAGCGATGAGTGAAATAACAACGAGCAGAGTAACAAAGACAGCGAGTAGTGATTATAGTAAACAGCAGGATTAAAATATCGTAGGCACGGGGATGGATGAACGGGCGTTGCATGGATGAGAGAAACTCATGTAACAATCAAAGCGAGGCATTTGCGAGATAATAATAAAACGGTATCCAAGTACTAATCAATCAATAGGCATGTGTTCCATATATAGTCGTACGTGCTCGCAATGAGAAACTTGCACAACATCTTTTGTCCTACCAGTCGGTGGCAGCTCGGGCCTCTAGGGAATCTATCGGAAATTAAGGCACTCCTTTTAATAGAGCACCGGAGCAAAGCATTAACACTCGTGAACACATGTGATCCTCATATCACCGCCATCCCCTTCGGTTGTCCCAATTTCGTCACTTTGGGGCCTCGGGTTCCGGACAACAATACGTGTATACAACTTGCAGGTAAGATCATAAAGCAATGAATATCATAATGAATTGATAACATGTTCAGATCTGAGATCATGGCACTCGGGCCCTAGTGACAAGCATTAAGCATAACAAGTTGCAACAATATCATAAAAGTACCAATTACGGACACTAGGCACTATGCCCTAACAATCTTATGCTATTACATGACCAATCTCATCCAATCCCTACCATCCCCTTCGGCCTACAGCGGGGAATTACTCACACATGGATGGGGGAAACATGGCTAGTCGATGGAGAGGCGTCGGTGGTGATGATGGCGATGATCTCCTCCGATTCCCCGTCCCGGCGGAGTGCCAGAACGGAGTTTCTGGTCCCGAGACGGAGTTTCGCGACGGTGGCGGCGTACTGGATGGTTTCTCGCGATTTCGACTTACTCCCGTGCGTTTTTAGGTCGAAGGCAATAAGTAGTCCGAAGGAGGGCGTCGGGGGCCAGCCGAGGCCGCCACACACTAGGGCCGCGCGCCCCCCTCCTGGGCCGCGCCGGCCTAGCGTGTGGGGCCCTCGAGCCCCCACCCGGCTTGCCCTTCGGCTCCGCCAATATTCCGGGAAAATAGGACCTTCCGCATAAATTCCGAGGATTTTCCCGAAAGTTGGATTTCTCGCACAAAAACGAGACACCGGAGCAGCTTTTGCCGAAAACAGCGTTAGTCCGTGTTAGTTGCATCCAAAATACACAAATTAGAGGCAAAACAATAGCAAAAGTGTTCGGGAAAGTAGATACGTTTTGGACGTATCAACTCCCCCAAGCTTAGCTTATTGCTTGTCCTCAAGCAATTCGATTGACAACTGAGTGCGATAAAAGAACTTTCACGAACACCTTTGTTCATATGATGTAAATATTCTCATGATATGGCAAGTACTTAAGCAGTTCATAATAAGATACATGCAAATAAAATCATCTAATAGCTATGTCAATCATGGAAAAGGTACCAACAAATTAATAATGAGAATCATGAATCATGTCTATCAGCAGGATTGCAATGTTCATAGAATGATATGATAAAGTGGTATCTCGCTTTCCCATAATCGTACAGAAAAACATAAATGCTTGGGCACCTTTGAGGTTCATGAGAAGACTGGAAGTAGAGGTTATCAAAGATTAAAGCATCAAAGTTATACCACAATTAATCACATTTTGGGACAAGCATATTATACTAAGAATGACAGTTGTGCTCTCAAGAAAGTGCTCAAAGAAAGGATGGAGACTCAATGTAAAAGTAAAAGATTGACCCTTCGCAGAGGGAAGCGAGGGATTAACATGTGCTAGAGCTTTTCATTTGTAAAACAGGAGTAAAATTATTTTGAGAGGTGTTTGTTGTTGTCAACGAATGATAATGGGTACTCTAACTACCTCGTCAACCGGACTTTCAAGAGCGGCTCCCATGAAGGACGTTATCTCTACCGAGCAAGGTAAATCATCCCTCTTCTCTTTTGTTTACACACGTACTTTAGTTTTATTATGGATGACACTCCCCCAACCTTTGCTTACACAAGCCATGGCTAACCGAATCCTCGGGTGCCTTCCATCAATCACATACCATGGAGGAGTGTCTATTTGCAATTTAAGTTGCTTACTGATAAATCAGGGCAAAACATGTGAAGATAATTATTAATGAAAGTTGATTAATTGGGGCTGGGAACCCCGTTGCCAACTCTTTTTGCAAAATTATTGGATAAGCGGATGTGCCACTAGTCCATTATGAAAGTCTGTCAAGAGTAAATGACAAGATTGAAAGATAAACACCACATATTTCCTCATGAGCTATGAAACATTAACACAAATTGAGAAGCATTTTGAAGGTTTAAAGGTAGCACATGAGAATTTACTTGGAATGGTTTGAAATGACATGCATAGGTATTTATGGTGGACACTCTGGAATAACTTGGTTTTCATGTGTTTGGAAGCACGAGCAGCGTTCTCGCTCAGTACAAGTGAAGGCTAGCAATAGACTGGGAAGCGACAATCAAGAGAGCAGTAACCGTCATAATCATGCTTGCGACAAAAATAAATTAACGGAGGCATAAAAGTGATACAAGAACTCGAGGTAAAGTAAATCATCGAGGCTTAATTGACATTTTGTTCAGTCATATGCATGCGTGAGCATGTGCCAATTTGATTCAAGAGAATTATTCAGAGGAGGATACCACAATGTCATACCTATCTATGAATAAAGCAATGCAAGCAAATATTTATGACATGCTACTCATATTAATAAATTGGAGCGAATCATGAGAGAACATGAACTACTAGACTTTCTTAAATGACATATACCTCAGATGAACCAACTAAGCATGCTCACATGGATGAGTATATGTACAAAAATGAAAACAAATAGAGTTCATACCAGCCTCTCACCACAATCAGATCGTCGAATATCGTCATTATTGCCTTTTCACTTGTGTAGCTTGAATAATATGGAATGAAAACCACGCTCCAGCCACCGAAGACCAATGAATTCATAATGAACTTTACAAAACCAAAGAAGAACAGCAAATATTTTTGGTGTTTTCGAATTTGGAAGCAAGAACAAAAGGAAACAAGCAAACAAAGCAAAATCTTTTTGGATTTTCTTATAGCAAACCAACGATAGTAAATAAAACAAGATAAAATCAAGAAACTAAAATAAACAAGTGGTGAAGAGAAACAACAGAAATATTTTTGGTCTTTTTTGTGTTTTAGGAAAGAAAAAAGCAAGAACAGGAAAATGAAAACTAAAAGAAACACAGAAAAGCAAGATGGCGTAAATGCGCAAAACTTGACAACAGATACAAGAATCGATTTTTAAGAAATTCTTACGCTGCCCAGCTCGAAAAGTGTTCAACTAATGAAAGTTAGATAATAACCTGGGGAACATTCACAAAAATTGTCAGCTCAAAATAACGTTCTGGCTGTGCACACGAATTTTTTTAGTAACAGTCCGGAATCTGTTTTCAGGCAACACCTCCCCAAATATCATCTCCCTCTCATTAGAAAACCACTCAAAGAAACTAAACAAGTATATACAAGTATCCAGCAACCATAATATGCAAAGAATGAGTGATGCCGGTATACCTCTCCCCAAGCTTAGGCTTTTGGCCTAAGTGGAGATCAATCCCATGGTGCCCATGAAGTAGCACCTCCGTAGTACGACGAAGATGGATCATATTCCGGGTATGTGCTGGAAGAAGCACCCGGATACGTGATGGTGTAGTCGTAGGAGGGCTCGGCGTCCTCGGAGTCATGCTGCTGGTGGAAGCCTTGTATCTTCAATTGCTCATCCACCTCCTCCTTAGTGCGCGACCATGGTTTCCTGTCAATACTGAACAAATCTGGCTGCGGCAAAAGGATTTCCCTCTCTTCCCCGTCAGCAAACAATATTCTATAGACAATATTATCTAAACTAGAGTCGGTTGTAATAAATTGATGACTCTTCATAGCAGCAATATCGAGCCTCATAGGAGTTATTTTTACATCAGTAGGGTCAAGAGGAAGCTCTAAATATGCTAAAACGCGCGAAGCAATAATTCCTCCAAATATAGGCCCCTTGTTAGACAAGCGGCGAGCAACAAGAGCACCAAGATGATAAGGCGTGTCCCCAGTGAGTGCAGCAATTAAGAAATCAAGGTGATAGCTAGATATGTTACTAGTGTTCTCCCTACCAAGAATGCTAGTACCGATGTAATAAGCAAAATACTTAATGGCGGGGAGTTGAATGTTTCTTATCTTGCCACGCTGAATGGTGCGACAATCATCATTGGTAATCCCTCGATAGAGCTCCAGCAATTCCTTGGGGTTGTCCTCGATCTTCCTTGCTGTACCTACAGGGGCAATACCCAATGCAGCACAAAAATTTTCCAACTTCATAGTAATAGGTTTATCATAGATCTTGAATGCAACTGTCGGGCGAAAGTGCTTATTGTTGAACTTGAAACTCTCCACAAAGATTTTAGTGAGCGTGTAGTATTGCGCACTCTCATCTCCCACATAGGTGGTTAAGCCTGCCTTACCAACGAGGGTCAAGAAATCATCCAACAACCCTGCATTACTCAAAAAGTCATAACATGGGAAGGATGCAGCATTGGGGACTCCATTGTCCTCTTCGGGTGCGAAGCTTGGTGCGATGAGGTCCTCATTATAGGTTTGCCTGAATCGGGTGGATGACCTCGAGGGCCTCCCCGTGCTTGTTGTCTCTCTCTCAAACACTTCTCCAAAGCTACAATTATCCATCTTCCTTTTCTGAAATTTTTCAACAAACATTATAAAATTTGATTTGGTGACATATAATTGAGGGAAACTACCACAGGAACTTGCTAGAGTACTAATCATGCATCAAAACTAGTTTCTACCACTTAGAAAAAGCATGCAAGCTCACTAAACATGTTACCTACAGGAGCAAAATATTCAAGATATACTCCACCAAACAAAATTCTACTTGGATAATCGGAGGAGTCACATACCGGAGAGCAAATGTGCCAAATTTCGGACGTAATCGGGCTGAGCAAAGAGATCGAGAAATCTGGAGCTCTTGAGCAAAAACGCGAGTGAGAGGAACCCGGTGCGAGTTTTTTCGGGAGAGAGAAGAGAGTGGGAGGAAGAGATGATGTAGTGGGGCAAGAAGGGGCCCACACGCCGAGTGGCGCGCCCCTCCTTGGCCGCGCCGGCCTGTGGGGTGCCACCCCGGGGTGCCCCACTGGTCATCCCCAGGTGTTCCCAGGTGTCTCGTCAAAAAATAGGACCAATGGTATAATTTTTGTGAATTTTTGAAAACTTTGAAAAATGCACATTTCTGGGTGTCAAAATTATTATTACTGGACAGGAAATTTTTTGAAATCTCTAATTAACTAAAGAACTTTGCAAAACAAAAGTGGTACAACAAGTAGAACAAGTGGAGGGAGAAAGAGATGTTGTTTAGTTCCTCTATGCATATAAAATGAATTTGTTAACAAGGTTGGTCAAGTCTTGCCACCAAATAAACTTTACATAGCATAAGAAGAATTAAACCTCAAATCAATCATGTTACCTTGTATTGTATTGATATGGATCCAATCACAAGAGTTTGATATTCATCTTTAGGCTCATATATTGGACAATCAATAGTTCCCACTTTGATAGTTCTCACATTAGAAATTGTATTAACTCCACATGCTTTCTCAATCCTCTTGGGAAAATAAACGGTATGCTCCTTGTCATCGACATTGAAAGTAACCTTTCCTTTATTGCAATCAATAACAGCCCTCGCGGTGTTAAGAAAAGGTCTCCCAAGAATAATAGACATATTATCATCTTCGAGGCATTTCCAACACAACAAAATCAGTTAATATCAAGCAGTTATTAGTAACTTGAACAAGAACATCCTCACATATACCAACAGGAATAGCAAGTAGATTTATCAGCCATTTGCAAAGATATGTCGGTCGGTATCAACTTATCTAAATAAAGTCTCTTATAAAGAGAGAAAGGCATAACACTAACACCCGCTCCCAAATCACATAGAGCAGTTCTAACATAATTATTCTTAATAGAACAAGGAATAGTCGGAATACTTGGGTCGCCAAGCTTCTTTGGAACCTTACCATTAAAAGAGTAATTAGCAAGCATAGTGGAAATCTCCTCATTAGGAATTTTCCTTTTGTTAGACACAATATCTTTCATATACTTTGAATAAGGAGGCAATTTAATAGCATCGGTCAAAGGTATTTGCAGGAATAAAGGTTTCATCCAATCACGTAATTTATTATAGTGTTCTTCTTCCTTTGATTTTAGTTTCTTAGCAGGAAAAGGCATTTGCTTTTGAACCCAAGGTTCCCTTTCACTACCATGTTTCTTAGCAATAAAATCTTCTTTAGTATACTTTTTATTTTTAGCATGCTTTTCAGGTTCTTGTTCAACCTCTTCTTTATCGAAGCATCATTCTTATCATTATCTTTATCATGTTCATTACCACTTTCGGTTTCAAGCATCGAAATAGAAATACTATTAGGATCATTAACAGGCTCAGAGGATTCTACAAAAGTTTTATGTTTCTTTTTCTTTTTCTTAGATGGAGCACTAGTTTCAGTTCGTTGAGAATCTTGTTCAACTCTTTTGGGATTCCCTTCAGGATATAGAGGATCCTGGGTAGAAACACCGCCTCTAGTTGTTACTTCATAAGCATGTTTTTCTTTAGAATTGTCTTTTAACAAGTCATTTTGCACTTTAGTGAGTTGATCAATTTGAGTTTGAACCATTTGAAAATGTTTAACAAGCATCTTAACATCATTGGAGGTTCTCTCCACAATACCATGCAATTCACCAATAGCTCGAGAATTTTCCATTAAATGATTTTCTACTCTCATATTGAAATTACTTTGCTTAACAATATAATTATCAAACTCATCTAAGCATTGAGCAGGAGGTTTTGAATATGGAATATCTTCTCTAGTAAAGCGTTCAAGAGAGTGTACCTCAATCATGGATGAAGGGGGAGTGATCTTACATAAATCTTCTAATGGAGGTAAATTCTTCACATCTTCGGATTTAATACCCTTCTCTTTAAGATATTTCTTGGCTTCCCTCATATCTTCATCATTTAATTTAATCATCCCCCTCTTCTTCAATATCGGTGCCGGGGTTGGTTCAGGTGTAGACCAATCATCATGATTCCGGCCTATTCTCGCCAATAATTCTTCAGCGTCGTCTGGAGTTCTTTTCCTGAAAACACAACCAACACAACTATCCAGGTATGCCCTAGACTCAATGGTTAGTCCACTATAAAATATATCAAGTAAATCATGCTTTTCCAAATCATGGTCGGGCCGAGCTCTAATAAGAGAGCAAAATCTAGCCCAAGCCTCGGGCAATTTCTCTCCATCTTCCCGATCAAAATTATAAATTCTCTCGCAAAGCAATATGTTGAGCACTAGCGAGGAAAGTATTTCCGGAAGAAAACATCAAGCAATTCTTTTGGACTATTAATAGAATCAGGTGGCAAACTATTATACCAAGTTTTAGCATCGTCCTTTAATGAGAAAGGGAAAATTTTAGCAACGAAATAAGTACGCTTCTTAACATCATCAGAAAACAAGCTACTAAGAGTAGATAGCTCAAGCATGTGTTCTACAGCACTTTCTTTTTCAGTACCACAAAAAGGTGTTTTCTCCACAATAGATATATGAGACAAATCAAGAGAAAAATCATAATCTTTATCCTTAATGTTTATAGGAGATGTGGCAAATTTAGGATCAGGAGACAGTTTATATCTAACAGGTATGTTGTGCAAGCAACTTTTTAATTTTTCTTGCATCGGTAGTAGCATTGCATTTATCAATAAAATCATCATCAAGTTCTACATAATCCTCATCAAGATTATCACTAGAGTATTCAACGGACTCGTGTGAACTAACGGATGTAGCAAGCATTTTCATTAGGAGTTTCAGCATTTTCAATTTGTCTAGACCTAGCAATTGTAGCATCTAGAAAAGATCCCAATGAACCACTATCATCAAGCACGGCAGAAGCATCATCAATATTATAAGAATTTTCAGATCTAGCGAAGTACCAAGCATGTGAAGCATGTGGTGGTGAAACAAGTTTATCAATCACGAGATGGTGAATCAAGAGCGAGCAGAGGTACTCGAGTTGTACCTTTTCTTGTAGTGGATGGTAATATGGCGACTTTAGGATCGCGAGGTTTACCCATGATGGAGAATTTGCAGCGAACAATATCTATCCAAGTGAACTTCCAAATAAAGCTATGCTCCCCGGCAACGGCGCCGTGAAAATAGTCTTGATGACCCACAAGTATAGGGGACCGCAACGAGTCTTCGAGGGAAGTAAAACCCAATTTATTGATTCGACACAAGGGGAGACAAAGAATACTTGAAAGCCTTAACAGCGGAGTTGTCAATTCAGCTGCACTGAAGCGGACTTGCTCGCAAGAGTTTATCGATAGTAACAGCTTTATAGTAGTAGCAGTAGTGAAATAACAACGACAGAAGTAACAAAGACAGCAGTAGTGATTATAGTAAACGAGCAGGATTAAAATACTGTAGGCACAGGGATGGATGAACGGGCGTTGCATGGATGAGAGAAACTCATGTAACAATCAAAGCGGGGCATTTGCGAGATAATAATAAAACGGTATCCAAGTACTAATCAATCAATAGGCATGTGTTCCATATATAGTCGTACGTGCTCGCAATGAGAAACTTGCACAACATCTTTTGTCCTACCAGCCGGTGGCAGCCGGGCCTCTAGGGAATCTACTGGAAATTAAGGCACTCCTTTTAATAGAGCACCGGAGCAAAGCATTAACACTTCGTGAACACATGTGATCCTCATATCACCGCCACCCCCTTCGGTTGTCCCAATTTCTGTCACTTTGGGGCCTCGAGTTTCGGACAACAATACGTGTATACAACTTGCAGGTAAGATCATAAAGCAATGAATATCATAATGATTTGATAACATGTTCAGATCTGAGATCATGGCACTCGGGCCCTAGTGACAAGAATTAAGCATAACAAGTTGCAACAATATCATAAAAGTACCAATTACGGACACTAGGCACTATGCCCTAACAATCTTATGCTATTACATGACCAATCTCATCCAATCCCTACCATCCCCTTCGGCCTACAGCGGGGGAATTACTCACACATGGATGGGAGAAACATGGCTAGTCGATGGAGAGGCGTCGGTGGTGATGATGGCGATGATCTCCTCCAATTCCCCGTCCCGGCGGAGTGCCGAACGGAGTTTCGGTCCCGAGACGGAGTTTCGCGACGGTGGCGGCGTACTGGATGGTTTCTGGCGATTTCGACTTACTCCCGTGCGTTTTTAGGTCGAAGGCAATAAGTAGTCCGAAGGAGGGCGTCGGGGGCCAGCCGAGGCCGCCACACACTAGGGCCGCGCGCCCTCTCCGGGCCGCGCCGGCCTAGCGTGTGGGGCCCTCGGGCCTCCACCGGCTTGCCCTTCTGGCTCCGCCAATATTCTGGGAAAATAGGACCTTCCGCATAAATTCCGAGGATTTTCCTGAAAGTTGGATTTCTGCACAAAAACGAGACACCAGAGCAGTTCTGCTGAAAACAGCGTTAGTTCGTGTTAGTTGCATCCAAAATACACAAATTAGAGGCAAAACAATAGCAAAAGTGTTCGGGAAAGTAGATACGTTTTGGACGTATCATTCACCCCTGGACTATGGGTCCATAGCAGTAGCTAGATGGTTGTCTTCTCCTCTTGTGCTATCATGTTAGATCTTGTGACCTGCCTATCATGATCAAGATCATCTATTTGTAATGCTACATGTTGTGTTTGTTGGGATCCGATGAATATGGAATACTCGTCAAGTTGATTATCAATCTATCATATATGTGTTGTTTATGTTCTTGCATGCTCTCCGTTGCTAGTAGAGGCTCCGGCCAAGTTGATACTTGTGACTCCAAGAGGGAGTATTTATGCTCGATAGTGGGTTCATGTCTCCATTGAATCCGGGACAGGTGACGAAAAGTTCTAAGGTTGTGGATGTGCTGTTGCCACTAGGGATAAAACATCAATGCTTTGTCTAAGGATATTTGTGTTGATTACATTACGCACCATACTTAATGCAATTATCCGTTGTTTGCAACTTAATACTGGAAGGGGTGCGGATGCTAACTCGAAGGTGGACTTTTTAGGCATAGATGCATGCTGGATAGCGGTCTATGTACTTTGTCGTAATGCCCTGATTAAATCTCATAGTAGTCATCGTGATATGTATGTGCATTGTTATGCCCTCTCTATTTGTCAATTGCCCAACCGTAATTCGTTCACCCAACATGCTATTTATCTTATTGGAGAGACACCACTAGTGAACTGTGGACCCCGGTCCATTCTTTTACATCTGAAATACAATCTACTGCAATACTTGTTCTTTATTGTTCTTCGCAAACAAACATCATCTTCCACACTATACATTTAATCCTTTGTTTACAGCAAGCCGGTGAGATTGACAACCTCACTGTTACGTTGGGGCAAAGTACTTTGATTGTGTTGTGCAGGTTCCACGTTGGCGCCGGAATCCCTGGTGTTGCGCCGCACTACACTCCGTCACCAACGACCTTCACGTGATCCTTGACTCCTACTGGTTCGATAAACCTTGGTTTCTTACTGAGGGAAACTTGCTGCTGTACGCATCACACCTTCCACTTGGGGTCCCAACGGACGTGTGCTTCACGCGTATCAACCTAAATTTCTGGCGCCGTTGCCGGGGAGATCAAGACACGCTGCAAGGGGAGTCTCCCACATCCAATCTCTTTACTTTGTTTTTGTCTTGCTTTACTTTATTTTATTTACTGCTTTGTTTGTTCTCTATATCAAAAATACAAAAAAATTAGTTACTAGTTTTACTTTATTTACTGTCTTGTTTGCATTCTCTATATTAAAAACACAAAAAAATTAGTTACTTGCATTTACTTTATTTAGTTTGCTTTATTTACTACTGTTAAAATGAGTACTCCTGAGAATACCAAGTTGTGTGACTTCACTAGCACAAATAATAATGATTTCCTATGCACACCTATTGCTCCACCTGCTACTACAGCAGAATTTTTTGAAATTAAACCTCGCTTTACTAAATCTTGTTATGAGAGAGCAATTTTCTCGGTGTTAGTTCGATGATGCTGCTGCCCATCTTAATAATTTTGTTGAACTTTGTGAAATGCAAAAGTATAAGGATGTAGATGGTGACATTATAAAATTAAAATTGTTTCCTTTCTCCTTAAGAGGAAGAGCTAAAGATTGGTTGCTATCTTTGCCTAACAATAGTATTGATTCATGGACTAAATGTAAGGATGCTTTCATTGGTAGATATTATCCTCCCGCTAAAATTATATCTTTGAGAAGTAGCATAATGAATTTTAAGCAATTGGATAATGAGCATGTTGCCCAAGCATGGGAGAGAATGAAATCTTTGGTGAAGAATTGCCCTACCCATGGACAAACTACTTGGATGATCATCCAAACCTTCTATGCAGGATTGAATTTTTCTTCGCGAAACCTATTGGATTCAGCTGCTGGAGGTACTTTTATGTCCATCACCTTAGGGGCGGCAACAAAGCTTCTTGATAATATGATGATCAATTACTCTGAATGGCACACGGAAAGGGCTCCACAAGGTAAGAAGGTAAATTCTGTTGAAGAAACCTCCTCCTTGAGTGATAAGATTGATGCTATTATGTCTATGCTTGTGAATGGTAGATCTAATGTTGATCCTAATAATGTTCCTTTAGCTTCATTGGTTGCTCAAGAAGAACATGTTGATGTGAACTTCATTAAAAATAATAATTTCAACAACAATGCTTATAGGAATAATTCTGGTAACAACTATAGGCCATATCCTTCTAATAATGGTAATGGTGTTATCACCAGAATTTGACCGAGTCAGAGGTGGGCCGCGATCAAGATGGGCGTAAAGATTATATACGGAAGAAATATGTGAATCGGCCTTGTATGCAAAGTTTGGGCTAGCATGCCCGTGTATCTGTACCATAGTAGGATATGTATCGGTTAGGAGTTAGAGTTTTACCCGTGCACGGTTAGGTGCACGCCTGAATTAGAAAGTCCCTTGGACTATAAATATGTATCTAGGGTTTATGGAATAAACAACAACCAACGTTCAACACAAACAAATCTCGGCGCATCGCCAACTCCTTCGTCTCGAAGGTTTCTCCGGTAAGCACCATGCTGCCTAGATCGCATCTTGCGATCTAGGCAGCACAAGCCTATCTCGTTGTTCATGCGTTGCTCGTGCTCGAAGCCTTTTTGATGGCGAGCAACGTAGTTATCTTAGATGTGTTAGGGTTAGCATTGTTCTTCGTATCATATGCCGTCGTAGTGCAACCCTTATACATCTAGCCGCCCTTACACCTATCTTAGGTGTAGGGGCGGCACCCCGCTTGATCATAGTTTAGTAGATCCGATCCGTTACGGTTGCTCCTTGTTCATCAAGGATTAGTTTAACATCCGCAATAGTTAGGCCTTAAAAAGGGTTGGAGGATCCAGCGGCGTGTAGGGTGGAGTTTGCTAGCCCTAGACAGGATGTTCCGGGGATCAACCTCGTGTTGGTTTTTAGGCCCTATCTAGGATCGGCTTATGGTCACCGTACGCGAGCGCGAGGCCCAATCGTGAGTAGGATGATCCGATTATGCGGTGAAAACCCTAAATCGTTGTAGATCGCGTTAACTTTATCTTGATCAAGCAGGACCACCATATATTCGGACACCTTGTACGAATCATGGGTGGATCGGCTCTTTGAGCCGATTCGCGGGATAACTCGAGAGCCGATCGAGGCTCGTATTTAATGTTTACGTGTATGCCATGCAGAAACTAAGCGAGGCATCATCCAACACCTTCCCGACCAGGTATAGGTCAGGTGGCACGCCCTTGCGATAGCATCGGACGTGTGACCAGGAGGCTTTGCGGGCCGTCGCTCTGAGGGACTGGGGCCAGCCGCAGCCCTAGTTGTTCCCGGCTCTACTGTGTTGCCAGTCACTGCCCGCTGGTGGGTTTCTGACGCCAACACATTCTGGCATGCCCGGTGGGACAATCTTCGACATCCACCGCATCGCCATCTACATCCGAGATGGCGGAAAGCACTCCTGTCAAGTACGAGGATCTGACTGACGAGATCAAGGCAGTCCTCGAAGCCGAGCTCATCGGCTCTTTCCACAGAGCCTGCTCCCATGGCATCAGGTGGAAGGGGTTCTCACATGAAAGTGCGCTCCAGGCCCACCGTTAACATGGTGGAGCGCACTTACCTTGGAGGGTGCCAGCCAAGACCCTCACTCGACATCAACATGATAGGACTCGGGCACCACCCTGGTAAGGACGGAGACGAGGGTGGCCGCTCTCACGGCGGAAACAAGGAAGAAGCCGCTCCGCGCGACCGGCTCCGACACTATGTATGGACAAACGCGGTAATGCCGATCCGTGAGATTGGCCCCAAAGATCTGTGAAGAAACATCGCCAGACCTTCGCAGACCTATTAACATAGAGGCCGATTCTAGGAATTGGCCAAAATCATCCTCACCTTGCTTTCGGTCTAACGTCGATCTAATGGGCAATGGGATGCGTCGGCTGATGCGCTGGAAGAAATCCACATTGTTCCTAACGAAGCCGACGTTCACATCATAGTATCTTGGCTAACCATAGAGCCGATGTCAGCAGTTACCTGGCAGAATCGGCTCGGGGGGCACGTAATCATATGAGCGTGCGCAACACCATTGAGCATGTGCGGAGGAATATTGGTGGCCGATAGGGAAATTGGACACCATTGAGCATGTGCGGAGGAATATTGGTGGCCGATAGGGAAATTGGCCAGTAAAAAAAATAATTCAGAGTGATAAGAAAGTCGATGACAAGTACAGCGAACCAAGTTTACATGCATCAGTTTACACAAGGAGGCCCTACTGAAGAAAAGCATTAAGGGCGTGAAGAGCATCGGCACGGATTCGGTCCACCTCGGCGATCTCGGCCTCGTCGTCCTCGTCTCTTCCCATCACCCGCTGGCTGCCCAGGGCGCGAATTTCAGCCAGGTCGGTCTTCAGATCAGCCGTGAGACCTTTTGCTTCCTCTTGGGAGCGAGCAATGAGGGATTCCTCATCTTGGATAAGTTGTTTGGTCTCCCGGGCCCTCTTTTCAAGGTCCTCCAGTTCCTTGCGCAAGGTCTCAAGTTTGACACTACGAGTGGAAGTGGCGGTCTTGGCGTCTAAAGCAGCTTTCTTCTTGTTGAGCCGTTGACAATTGTCTGCAATATCGGCTCTCAACAGGAGTTGGGAGCGGTGAAGAGTGATCCTTTGGCGAGCCGACTGCACCCTTGACCTGAAAACTGACAAAGACACTGCCGGCCAAAGCATAACTTGCAGCGTCACTGGGAGACGGGGCTGGATGTCCTCGAGGATGCCTTTGATTGCCTCAGGGTTCTCGACCAGGGTATCGACCGAGGAGGAGAGCAAAACTTTGAGACGCTGGAGCGGGCCATCGACCGCGCTAGGGTCTGGCTCTTCACCTGCTTTGGGAACAGCTGGCTCGATGGAGTCGGGGTCGAACGTCAGCAAGCTTGAAGGGTCACACCCCTGACAGACGAGCAAGAGCAGCATGAGCATACGACAAAGAAAAAGAGTAGGCCCGAGAGAAAGGGTCGAGCTTACCTCTCCCAAGAAAGGAAGGGAAGCCGATGTTGTGACAATCGGCTTTGCGGTAGTTTGGGCCAGGTTAGCCACTTGGTCAGTCACGTTTGGCGAGTTGGATAGGCCAAGGGCAGCAGTTGGCATCGACACCTCTTCAACGTCCCCGCTAGAAGTCCCATCAGTCTGCAAGGGAAATGGTGAGGCAATCCAATTAGTGACAAGACGATGTGGAACACGAGTTGTTGAGGGTATTACATTTGAAACTCCCTGGCTCGGCGAGGAGACTTGTGGGCCTGTGCGAGCCCTTTTGACGCATCGACGCTTCATGCGTGACCTCGTTTGGATCGGAACCTGCAGGACAGCAGGTTCGGAAGTCGACCTTTTCCGAGAAGCCGACGTTGGCGAATCCGTCTGGCTCTGTGTGGTGGATCTTTACGTATCACCTGGGGAGGAGTCCCTTGGACTGGACTGTGCTCCCTCACTGGAGTTCTCTGCAGTGGAATCCTGAAAGAAGAGGTACAACCATGTTACAAAGGTTGGGAAGGCAAATGTGTTCGATCATGATGCGGATCAACTTACGTGCAAGCTTTCCTGGGCAGGAGCTTTGCGCTTCAGGGTCTTCCTGACCGCCACCTTCCTCACGGCCGTCCTCGCCTGAGTCGAGGCTCGGGGGGCAACTGGCCCCGAAGTTGCTTTACTCTTGGGAGCCGGTTTCGGAGAAATCGGCTGGCTCTGCATTATGACTTTCTTCATAGGTGGCGAGCTCTGGCAGAAGAGAACCACTGGGGCCGGAGGAAGGAATACGAAGGGGGAGCCATCGGCTTGCTTGGGAGCTGGGCCATCTTGTTGCTGCCAGGAGATGGAGTCAGGTCACAGACGATTACCATAAGCAGTTACAAGAAATATTTGAGTGATGGTACACTGGTCGCAGGGGATGTTGTACTCGGCATCAAGTTGTCTCAACAGCGGTCCTAAAGCCCTCCTGAAGACATGGGTTTTCCACATTGACCACCAAGTCTCGAAACCGTCGGTAGTGAAGGAGAAACGGAGGTTGTGGGGAATTGGGATGGCCAAAGCGTCAAAGAAGGTGTAACACCTTTGGCCAGTAAGGATGTCGAGCGGTTCAGCTCCGCTTGCCGTCGGGTGGTGTAAGAAGAAATGTGGAGGCACCTGCCCGAGACCGAGCCGTCGGGCTACCACTACCGGTTGATAACATTCATAACCGGGCTTGATGATCCGGTTCGAGGTACTCATGCCAACGGGGAGGAAGCAAGGGCGAATCATGATGGAATACAGATGCTGGGTGCTGGCGTCATCGGCAAAGTTATCCAATCGAAAGGAGACTGGATTTTCAAAATTCTCCGGTTCGGTGTAAGGAAAGAATAGGGGTTGTCCAAACCTTGGAAGAAGATCTTGAACCACCCTGCTTGCTTCCTTAGGGATCAGCTGCTCGCCCGGGAGACCATACAAAGCTTGGCCATAGGCTGGTACATCGGATATCCTTTCCGTTAGCATCCGGAAAGGTGCGGGAGGTCAAAGGTGGGAAGTCCGGGATCCGGTTCCGAAAGTATAGCTGCGCCCATAACCGAATGAACCACCGGGGACCGCCGACTTTAATCGTCTTTTGAGAGAACAGTTTGACGGACATCGCTTGAAGAGATCGATAGACCTCTCCAAGAAACAGACTTGCCTAGGCCAAGATGGGTGCCTTTGGCCGGTTCATAGGCTAGGGAAAGGTAATTCTTGGTAGGGGCAAGTGATGGGCCACAGAATATGAAGTGTTCCAACCAAAAGTTCAGGAAGGCTGTGTGTTCTCTCTCTGTCACGGGGCCTTTGGTCTTCATATAACGATTGAGGTAGGCACCCTAACTGGTACACTCTTTCTTAGAAGAAAGGGTGAAAGGTACTTTCGGCAGTTTGAATGCAGAAGGGCTTGGGGATGCAATGTCTAGGCCTGTGATCATGGTCACATCCAGCAGGGTTGGTGTCATAGGGCCATGGCCAAACATGAAGCAGTTCAGTGCGTCAGACCAGAAATAGCCGATGGTTTTCAGAATATTTTCATTCTTCTCAAGAGGAGATAATGATAATGACAGGGCATCAGCTATCCCTATGGCTTCCCAGGTGGCATAATGGGCTTTGGATACTCTGTTGTACCATGTCACCCAACCCTCAGGGGGATTAGGCCAGGCTCGCAGGCAGTCGGCCCAGGAGGTCAGATCTAAGTTCGATTCACGAAGGGGATCCTGTTAGCTTCGCATGAAATTAAGAGGGCGGGACTCTCGGAAGAGCGAGGACCGAGGCACATGGAATTTGCGAGAGAAGGATGTGGCAGCAGGATGTCTGAGACCTAAAATTGATAGTGGAATAGAACATTAATTCAGGTGTTTGCTGTTTACTCCTGACATTGATGCATGTGGCAAGGGGGCTGTTGAGGATTACCTTCGGACCGGAGACCATGGCGTTGGCGTTGGATGATTCCGCCATTGGATGCGGCGAGGGTCGGGACGGCGCGGCTGAGATCCGAGATCCGTAGGGCTGTTTGGGCGGCGATTTGGGGATCCGAGTTTCTCGGACGAAGGGCGCAGGTTACCGTTTGGAGAGGCGATTAGGTTGGCCTTGCTCCCGTTTTATCGTAGAGGCTGATGTGATACCATCGGCTCTTTTGGGGAGTGCCCGACTCGGCTATCGGCGAGTTAAGTGAAGACATTCCTTCATTTTTTAGATTGGTGATAAAGTCAAGGAGGCAAGACGCCATGACATGACCCGATGAGGGATAAGCATAATGATTTTGGAAATGACATTTCCAAAACCAGGGGGGCATGTGTTATCACCAGAATTTGACCGAGTCAGAGGTGGGCCGCGATCAAGATGGGCGTAAAGATTATATACGGAAGAAATATGTGAATCGGCCTTGTATGCAAAGTTTGGGCTAGCATGCCCGTGTATCTGTACCATAGTAGGATATGTATCGGTTAGGAGTTCGAGTTTTACCCGTGCACGGTTAGGTGCACGCTCGAATTAGAAAGTCCCTTGGACTATAAATATGTATCTAGGGTTTATGGAATAAACAACAACCAACGTTCAACACAAACAAATCTCGGTGCATCGCCAACTCCTTCGTCTCGAGGGTTTCTCCGGTAAGCACCATGCTGCCTAGATCGCATCTTGCGATCTAGGCAGCACAAGCCTATCTCGTTGTTCATGCGTTGCTCGTGCTCGAAGCCTTTTTGATGGCGAGCAACATAGTTATCTTAGATGTGTTAGGGTTAGCATTGTTCTTCGTATCATATGCTCGTCGTAGTGCAACCCTTATACATCTAGCCGCCCTTACACCTATCTTAGGTGTAGGGGCGGCACCCCGCTTGATCATAGTTTAGTAGATCCGATCCGTTACGGTTGCTCCTTGTTCATCAAGGATTAGTTTAACATCCGCAATAGTTAGGCCTTACAAAGGGTTGGAGGATCCAGCGGCGTGTAGGGTGGAGTTTGCTAGCCCTAGACAGGGATGTTCCGGGGATCAACCTCGTGTTGGTTTTTAGGCCCTATCTAGGATCGGCTTATGGTCACCGTACGTGAGCGCGAGGCCCAATCGTGAGTAGGATGATCCGATTATGCGGTGAAAACCCTAAATCGTTGTAGATCGCGTTAACTTTATCTTGATTAAGCAGGACCACCATATATTCGGACACCTTGTACGAATCATGGGTGGATCGGCTCTTTGAGCCGATTCACAGGATAACCTGAGAGCCGATCGAGGCTCGTATTTAATGTTTACGTGTATGCCATGCAGGAAACTAAGCGAGGCATCATCCAACACCTTCCTGACCAGGTATAGGTCAGGTGGCACGCCCTTGCGATAGCATCGGACGTGTGACCAGGAGGCTTTGCGGGCCGTCGCTCTGAGGGACTGGGGCCAGCCGCAGCCCTAGTTGTTCCCGGCTCTACTGTGTTGCAAGTCACTGCCCGCCGGTGGGTTTCTGACGCCAACAAATGGTTATGGTAATTCTTACAACAATAATAGGAGTGTACCCCCTGGTCTTGAAGCCATGCTTAAAGAATTTATTAGTACACAAACTGCTTTTAACAAATCTGTTGAAGAAAAGCTTGATAAAATTGATGTTCTTGCTTCTAAGGTTGATAGTCTTGCCTCTGATGTTGATCTTTTAAAATTGAAAGTTATACCTAAAGAAGATAAAGATATTAAGTCATTTGCTACAGCAAACGCCATCCAAGTTCGAATTAATGAGAATATTAGATTGAAGACTGAATTGCATGCTAGGTGGGAAAAAGAGGAAAAACTAGCTAAAGAGAACAATGTAGCTAAAGTTTGGACTATTACCACCACTAGTAATGTTGATGCTTCACATGTTGCTAAACCTCCTACTATCAATGGTAAAATAATTGGTGTTGGCAATGTTTCTACTCCTAGTGCAAAGCGTGCAAAACTTCTTGAAACTGCTGAAATTACTAAAACTGCTGAAACTGTTTGTGATAAAACTGCTGAAATTTTTCAAATTATTGGGGACAATGATCCCATTGCTGTAGATCATAATGGTTTAGATTTTGATGATTGTCATATCTCTGAAGTTATTAAGTTCTTACAAAAACTTGCTAGAAGTCCTAATGCTAGTGTTATAAAGTTGACCTTTACAAAACATATTACAAATGCTCTCATAAAAGCTAGAGAAGAGAAACTAAAACTTGAAACTTCTATTCCTAGGAAGTTGGAAGATGGTTGGGAGCCCATCATTAAGATGAAGGTCAATGATTTTGATTGTAATACTTTATGTGATCTTGGTGCAAGTATTTCTGTTATGCCTAAGAAAATCTATAATATGCTTGACTTGCCACCATTGAAAAACTGTTATTTGGATGTTAATCTTGCTGATAATGCTATAAAGAAACCTTTGGGGAGGATTGATAATGTTCGCATTACGGTTAACAATAACCTTGTCCCCGTTGATTTTGTTGTCTTGGATATTGAATGCAATGCATCTTGTCCCATTATTTTGGGAAGACCTTTTCTTCAAACTGTTGGTGCTATCATTGATATGAAGGAAGGGAATATTAAGTATCAATTTCCTGTCAAGAAAGGTATGGCACACTTCCCTAGAAAGAGAATGAAGTTACCTTATGATTCTATTATTAGAACAAATTATGATGTTGATGCTTCATCTCTCGATAATACTTGATTCACACTTTCTGCGCCTAGGTGAAAGGCGTTAAAGAAAAGCGCTTATGGGAGACAACCCATTATTTTACTTCTGCACTTTTGTTTTATATTTGAGTCTTGGAAGTTGTTACTACTGTAGAAAACTCTCCTTATCTTTATTTTATTGCATTGTTGTGCCAAGTAAAGTCTTTGATAGTAGGGTTGATACTAGATTTGGATTACTGCGCAGAAACAGATGTCTTACTGTCACGAAATTGAGCAGACCCGTCTGTAGATAACTCAGAAAAATCTGCCAATTTACGTGCGTGATCCTCAGATATGTACGCAACTTTCATTCAATTTGAGCTTTTTCATCTGAGCAAGTTAAGTGCCCCAGAAAAATTCGTCTTTATGGACTGTTCTGTTTTGACAGATTCTGCCTTTTATTTCGCATTGTCTGTTTTGCTATGTTTGATGGATTTCTTTGTTCCATTAACTTTCAGTAGCTTTGTGCAATGTCCAGAAGTGTTAAGAATGATTATGTCACCTCTGAATATGTGAATTTTTGATTATGCACTAACCCTCTAACGAGTTTGTTTTGAGTTTGGTGTGGAGGAAGTTTTCAAGGGTCAAGAGAGGAGGATGATACAATATGATCAAGAAGAGTGAAAAGTCTAAGCTTGGGGATGCCCCCGTGGTTCATCCCTGCATATTTTAAGAATACTCAAGCATCTAAGCTTGGGGATGCCCAAGGCATCCCTTCTTCATCGACAACTTATCAGGTCACCTCTAGTGAAACTATATTTTTATTCCATCACATCTTATGTGCTTTACTTGGAGCGTCTGTATGTTTATGTTTTTGTTTTTGTTTGAATAAAAACGGATCCTAGCATTCCTTGTTTGGGAGAGAGACACGCTCCGCTGTTGCATATGAACACATGTGTTCTTAGCTTTACTTTTAATGTTCATGGCGAAGGATGAAACTCGCTTCGTTCATCATTATTATGGTTGGAAACAGAAAATGCTTCATGTGGTAATTGGTATAATGTCTTGAATAATTTGATACTTGGCAATTGTTGTGCTCATATAGATCATGTTTAAGATCTTGCATCATGTACTTTGCACCCATTAATGAAGAACTACATAGATCTTGTTAAAATTTGGTTTGCATGATTGGTCTCTCTAGAGTCTAGATATTTTCTGGTTAAGGTGTTTGAACAACAAGGAGACATCGTAGAGTCTTATAATGCTTGCAATATGTTCTTATGTAAGTTTTGCTGTACCGGCTTATACTTGAGTTTGCTTCAAACAACCTTGCTAGCCTAAGCCTTGTATTGAGAGGGAATACTTCTCGTGCATCCAAATCCTTGAGCCAAAAACTATGCCATTTGTGTCCACCATACCTACCTACTACATGGTATTTCTCTGCCATTCCAAAGTAAATTACTTGAGTGCTACCTTTAAAATTCTACCCTTTGTCTTTGCAATATATAGCTCATGAGAAAATCGCCTTAAAAAAACTATTGTGGTATTGAATATGTAGCTTATGTATCTTATTTCTTATAAGTTGCTTGTTGAGCGGTAACCATGTTTCTGGGGACGCCACCAACTATTACACCTTTGTTGAATATCATGTGAGTTGCTATGCATGTTCGTCTTGTCTGAAGTAAGGGTGATTTATCATGATCAAATGGTAGTATGCATATTGTTAGAGAAGAACATTGGGCCGCTAACTAAAACCATGAATCATGGTGGAAGTTTCAGTTTGGACATCAATCTTCGATCTCTTATGAGAATATTATCTGTTGTTGAATGCTTATGCATTAAAGAGGAGTCCATTATCTGTTGTCTATGTTGTCCTGGTATGGATGTCTAAGTTGAGATCTATCAAAAACGAGAAATCAAATGTGATCTATCTCCTTGGACCTTTGTACAGGCGACATAGAGGTACCCCTTTGTGACACTTGGTTGAAACATATGTTATGCAATGATAATCCATGTAAATCCAAGCTAATTAGGACAAGGTGCGAGCACTATTGGTAATCTATGCATGAGGCTTGCAACTTATAAGATGTCTTATACATAACACATATGATTTATTACTACCATTGACAAAATTGTTTCTATGTTTTCAAAATGAAAAGCTCTAGCACAAAAATAGTAATCCATGCTTCCCTCTGCGAAGGGCCTATCTTTTACTTTATGTTGAGTCAGTTTACCTACTTCTTTCTATCTTAGAAGCAAACACTTGTGTCAATCGTGTGCATTGATTCCTACATACTTGCTTATTTGCATTCATCATATTACTTTGTGTTGACAATTATCCATGAGATATACATGTTGAAGTTGAAAGCAACTGCTGAAACTTATATCTTACTTTGTGTTGCTTCAAAGCTTTCTACTAAGAATCTATTGCTTTATGAGTTAACACTTATGCAAGTCTTATTGATGCTTGTCTTGAAAGTACTATTCATGAAAACTCTTTGCTATATGATTCAGTTGTTTATTCATTGTCTTTACCATTGCTTCGAATCACTGCATTCATCTCATACGCTTTACAATAGTATTGATCAAGATTATGATAGCATGTCACTTCAGAAATTATCCTTGTTATCGTTTACCTACTCGAGGGCGAGTAGGAACTAAGCTTGGGGATGCTTGATACGTCTCAAACGTATCTATAATTTCTTATGTTCCATGCTACTTTTATGATGATACTCACATGTTTTATACACACTTTATGTCATTATTATGCATTTTCCGGCACTAACCTATTAACGAGATGCCGAAGAGCCGATTCGTTGTTTTCTGCTGTTTTTGGTTTCAGAAATCCTACAAAGGAAATATTCTCGGAATTGGACGAAATCAACGCCCAGGGTCTTATTTTTCCACGGAGCTTCCAGAAGACCGAAGGGGATACGAAGTGGGGCGACGAGGCGCCGCCACCATAGGGCCGCGCGGCCTGGGTGGGGCCCACGCCGCCCTAGGGTGTGGGCCCCTCGTCAGCCCTCCGACTCCGCCCTTCCGCCTACTTATAGCCTTCGTCGCTAAAACCCCTGTACCGAGTGCCACGATACGGAAATACTTCCAAAGACGCCGCCGTCGCCAATCCCATCTCGGGGGATTCAGGAGATCGCCTCCGGCACCCTGCCGGAGAGGGGAATCATCTCCCGGAGGACTCTTCATCACCATGATCGCCTTCGGATTGATGTGTGAGTAGTTCACCCCTGGACTATGGGTCCATAGCAGTAGCTAGATGGTTGTCTTCTCCTCTTGTGCTATCATGTTAGATCTTGTGAGCTGCCTATCATGATCAAGATCATCTATTTGTAATGCTACATGTTGTGTTTGTTGGGATCCGATGAATATGGAATACTATGTCAAGTTGATTATCAATCTATCATATATGTGTTGTTTATGTTCTTGCATGCTCTCCGTTGCTAGTAGAGGCTCCGGCCAAGTTGATACTTGTGACTCCAAGAGGGAGTATTTATGCTCGATAGTGGGTTCATGCCTCCATTGAATGCAGGACGAGTGACGGAAAGTTCTAACGTTGTGGATGTGCTTGTTGCCACTAGGGATAAAACATCAATGCTTTATCTAACGATATTTGTGTTGATTACATTACGCACCATACTTAATGCAATTGTCTCGTTGTTTGCAACTTAATACTGGAAGGGTGCGGATGCTAACTCGAAGGCGGACTTTTTAGGCATAGATGCATGCTTGGATAGCGGTCTATGTACTTTGTCGTAATGCCCTGATTAAATCTCATAGTAGTCATCGTGATATGTATGTGCATTGTTATGCCCTCTCTATTTGTCAATTGCCCAACTGTAATTCGTTCACCCAACATGCTATTTATCTTATTGGAGAGACACCACTAGTGAACTGTGGACCCCGGTCCATTCTTTTACATCTGAAATACAATCTACTGCAGTACTTGTTCTTTATTATTCTTCGCAAACAAACATCATCTTCCACACTATACATTTAATCCTTTGTTTACAGCAAGCCGGTGAGATTGACAACCTCACTGTTACGTTGGGGCAAAGTACTTTGATTGTGTTGTGCAGGTTCCACGTTGGCGCCGGAATCCCTGGTGTTGTGCCGCACTACACTCCGTCACCAACGACCTTCACGTGATCCTTGACTCCTACTGGTTCGATAAACCTTGGTTTCTTACTGAGGGAAACTTGCTGCTGTACGCATCACACCTTCCACTTGGGGTTCCCAACGAACGTGTGCTTCACGCGTATCAGGTTCCAACACATAAACCAAACCCTCCACACTTTTCATGATGATAAAGTACCGAAAAGAAAAGTTTGTCTTCCAAAATCAAATACTTGATAATGATCAAGAGATGATATGATAAGATCATCAAGAAAGTGTTCTAGCAAATATAGGAGAGCTCCCCCAAGATTAGTGCATTATTTAGGATTTTGCATTTGAATACAACATACACACAACTAGGATCATCATTCTACCTATACCTAATAAAACACTAAGAGAATAAAAAGATCCATAAAAATCAAGAAAGACACATAGGAATCAAAAACAATTTCTTTGAAAGAAATTAGGCAATAGAAACAAGAGACAATGTAAATGTGATCAATAAATATCTACCCATAATAGTTTGCCAATTGTCCAAGGACAAGATGTATTTTAGGAATTATTTATCAATGGTTGTTGGAAAATATATTCAAGATCATCTTCACAACAAAGATAGCATATTGTATTATATAAGAGTTAACCATCATGAAAATAGAGTTTTTTGATAGCTTCAATTAGTTATACCATCATGTAAAGCAATTAATAGCATAACTTGAAGCACTTGGTTTCCCAAAATAGGATATTGACGAACACATTGTGAAAAACCATGCCAAGAAAAGCTCGCAAACAAGATCCACAAAGATATTAGCAATGAAGCCATTAAATAAAAATATAAATTGTTTGAGAAAAAAATACCACATGGGAACAAGATAATTTATAATATCAATACTATGTGACAAAACCTCAAATGTTCACATTTTCTAGGCTCGTGATATGTAAAAAGCATATTACTCCCCCATAATGTGATAAAACATTTATTCTCACCAAACGCAAATAAGAATCCAACTAGAGATAATTAATAGACATTAGAATTTGAATTTTCATGAGGGTGCGATACCACATAGAGACTAGACAATCGTCGAATATCAATTCTAAGTGGTATTTCTCATGTGCACACATTTTTAGGATTGTGACATTCCCAAAGGCATATCACTCCCCCAAAATGGGATAGTCCATTTGTCTCTCAGAAAAGCCATATAAGATACCAACAAGATGCAATAGGCTCAAATACAAAGACAAGTACATGATGTGCAAACCAACATACATAGACTTGATTTCTCAAGTAAAGCAAGTAGAAAGCACAACATATACAAACACATGCTAGGAACAAAACTAACACATGCAAAGGGCGAGTAACTTTCAGTGTAAAACACTTGAGCACATGTTACCTCAAAGAGGAATTGGATATATATATGATAGAGGCAAGATATTCCAATTGACTTGACTTGAGGCAATCTAATTGATGAAGATCCCTTAATTCTTCTTGATGTAGCCAAGTCTCCAATGTCCTCCAACAACACATATTGATCGAGTTTTAGCTTGTTGGTCCGAAACCAAGGTGGATCCTAAAAGGTTAATCACAATAGGTTTGGCAACCCAAATGGTTATTTTATTGAAACCACTTTTAGCACCAACGTACTTAGCAAACACATTTCCAACCTCATCCTTACGAAGAGACTAAACAACATCAATGATGATAGGTTTAGATGAGGTGCCGATAGTGCAAAAGGAGGATATGTGGCCCTTCTCACGACATATGTAGCAAGTTCTTTTCTTCTCCTTCTCACTAGATTTCTCCACAAAGGAAGCATTAGCTTAATTCTTCTTGGGAAGTGGCCTTTCTTCAGCTCGAGGTTGGTGAATGGTCTTGAACTTGAGGCCTCTTCACTTGTTGCTTCTCACTAAGTGGATTCTTCTTCGAAGGACAAGATCTAACATGGTGCTCTTCAGTTTTGCACTTGAAGCAAACAATCTTGACCAGATCTTTGACTTGTACTTGACCGTTCTTGTTCTTGAAACTCTTGGACTTCTTGTTGTCGGAGATAAATCCAAGTCCACTCTTGCCATTAGGGGATTGTTGCATACTCAACATCTTGTCAAGCTTGTTTTACCTTCGTGACATGTTTTCAAGTTTTTCTTCAAAGAAGTGACTTGAGCCTTGAGCTCTTTGATTTCCTCTACATGGTTAGTAACAACACAAGTTCTAGAGGAAGTAGAAACTTCACTGTTAGAGCAACGAGGCAAGGAAGATAAATTTTCACAAGATTTAGCAATACTATTAGTGGATAAGTTAGTAGTACTAGCACCTGGTAATATAGCATTTTGAGAAGTAGTGCTAGTATCTACACGAGGCTCACAAGATGTCACCTTTGACATGATAGAGCTAAGCCTAGCCTATCATGTGATACTAGAAGATCCCCATAGGATCTATAAATCTTTCGATGATTTTCTTCCAATTTCCCATAATTGCTAGTTAGAAATTCAAGTTCAGCCCTTATCTAGCATTCTCCTCCAAGATATATTGTTTCAAAAGAAGTAGAGTTAATAGCACAAGCATAATTATTAATAGCAATTGTAGAAGGCAAGTTGGTATGCTCTACTAGATAAGAAGCTTTAAATTGCTCATACGACTCAGTGAGTTTGGTGAGCACACTCTAAACTATCCTAGAGCCATTTTTAAGCTGCTCAAAATCCTCAAATAGTTTAGCATGAACAACTGTTAAGCACATGGTCCTATAATGTCAGATAGGTTAGGAAAAACTATTGAACGTATTGCAGATAAATGTTGCAAAATGATGTCGCATTTTACACAAAAAACTGTTACATTCTGCAATTTGTTGCAAGATTTTCTGCACCCTAATTTCATGGAATCTTAGAGACCCGTTCGAAAAAAGAGTACTTCCTCCGTCTCGGTTTCACAGGCGCGCACGTGACCTAATAATTTACTTTGACCATTATTTTGATCAATAAAATATAAAATATATGTTAATTTTTTTATATCATTCAAAAACTCTTTCCAATACGAATCTAATGGTACAAATTTTGTAGACATATAATTTATATTTTGTAGACCAAATTAATGGTCAAACTTTGTCTTAAACCACATACGCGTCTATTAAACTGGGACAGAGGGACTAGCAGAGTCATGCCATATTTGCCATTAAGTACAGTCAACAACATATCATACTCCTACCAATCTCTTTATTTTTCATCTGGGTAATCGGGATGGTCAAGATTCTTTCAAAAGAAAAAGAAAAAAACAGTTCCACAGGTGAGGTCATCACAGTTGCATCACGCTGCTACTTCTACCAGTAGGCGCTGGCCTTGTGCTCCAACGGTGCATGCGCCCATGCAAAAAAGCAAGGTCTACTTGACTTCCAGCTGAGCAGAGCTGGCCATTTGGCAGACGACGATAGTTCCTACAGGCTAGCTGCCGCTACTTGGCAGTAGCCAAATAATTCGGTAAAAGACGAAGGCTGGACTTGAATACGGCGGCGGCGGTGGCCTGACGCGACTACACCGTCGTAAATTCAGAGGCGGCTGTGTGTCGGCAGCACGCGTGTAACTGCTGGACGGCCACAGTGCCGTGATAGCCATTACTAAGGGCATCTCCAACCGGGCGACCCATCCCGCGCCCGCGCGTCCGGATGGGTCGAAACGGACAAAAACGCGGCCCAACGCGGGGACGCACCGCAAAAACGGACGGCCGCGGCGTCGGAGCAACGCAAACCCGGCCCAAATCTGGGCCGGGTTTGCGTGGCCGCGGATGGCACGCGGCGTCCTCGCGTGTCCGCCCGTCCGCGTAGGCCGGCCCACTGTCGGTGCCCCGGTCCTATTAAATGTGGGTCGGGGAAGGGACCTGTCCCTATCCGGTCCCCACTTTCCACTCCGGCCGCACGCGCGAGCTCGAAGCTTCCGCGCCGCCATGGCCCCGAGCGCGAGTTCGAGCCGTCCGCCAACGACCACGAGGCCGGCGGCCGGCCGGCAAGTCGCGCCGCCGGCGTTCGCAATGGGGCCGCCGGCGCCTCCCGGACGCGAGCGGATCTACGTCACCGTTGCGGTGGCGCGGATGTTCGGGACGCCGGCGTCCCAATGCCGTGGGGGACGTGCACCTCCCCACGGGCGGCACCTGAGCCCGGATCGGGTTCGGTGCCGCCCATCCCGAGCTCGGCCGCGCCCGCTTCGCCGAGATCCGGAGGCGCCGCGCTCGAGCGCCGGCGGACCTCCAGCGAGGACCCCGCGTACGGCGACGCAAGTCCCAGCCGGGACTTGTGGTTCGAGGTGGAGCACGATGCGCGCCGGCGCACGTGCTTCACATCCGCGACGGCGCGGCCTCGCGCGCGGCCGCGCACACACGCCGGCGGGCTGGCCGCCGCCCGGCGGGCTCTACATCAACGAGCCCGCGCCCCGGCCACGGCCGCAGGCCGCAGCCGCAGCCCCGAGGAGGAGGACGACCCGGGCTGCGGGCGGCGCTCGCGGCGTCCCGCGAGCAGACGAGGATCTCGACGAGCCGGCCAAATGGCCGGACCTCGCCGAGGCGCTGCGCACCTCTGCGCCGGAGGAGGCGGCCGGGAAGGCCCGGGGAGGACGCGGAGGCGTGGGCCTTCCTCGAGCGGCGCGCGCCGCGGAGGAGGCTACGCGTCGAGCGGCGCTCCGGGAGGAGGAGCGCCGGGCCGCGCGCTCGGCGGAGGAGGAGCGCCCGGCGGAGGAGGAGCGCCGGCGGAGGAGGAGCGGCTCCGGCGGGAGTCGGCGCGCGAGGCACGAGCTGCGCGAGGCCGGCGAGCCCGCCGAACCCGCGCTCCGCCCGGGAAAGGGCGCGGTGGGAGCCACGGCCGGAGTCCCCGGTGCCCTCCGGCGTGTCGGCCGGAACGGCGCGTCGCCGCCGGGGCGTCGTCGTCATCGACGCGGACGACGACGAGTACTCTCGGGGGTAGTACTGCGGCGGCCACCGTGCTCGCAAACCCTGTCTAGGGTTTTCTTTTTTTTTAGTTTAAAGCCCATATAGGGCTTTCTTTTGTGTAAAAATTGCCCAAAATAGGGCTAAGTTTAATTAACCGATAGTTTATATTTATTTGTCTGTTGTTTTTATTTTTCATTTTCATTTATGTTTTTTTATTACATTTGCGTTGCGTCCGCGCGTTGGGCGCAGCGTGCGACCCAAACGGACACGCGGACGCGGGGCGCTGTCCGGGTGTCCGTTCGGCCACGCAAACGGCCCAAAACGGACGCGCTGGGCCGTCCGTTTGGGTCGCCCGGTTGGAGATGCCCTAACAGGCACGGCGCATGTCGCGACGCGACGGTAGCCAGACCGGACCGTCCATCGGTCAGGGAGGGGTTCACAGAAGCCTAATTGGATCCTTCTTTTTCATGGTGTTTATCCGTACTTTCTCATGGAGCAAGTTGGGAGATGAACACAGACATGACAGCGACCTAACAAGCGATCGATCGTCGTCTTCGTATGTGTATGTGGCGCACGCACGGCGGCTAGGTTCCTGATAAATTCGACATCTCTTTCGTGCTGCTGTCGTCGCGTACTAATGTCTGCTAGCCACTGTGTCGGGTCAATTCGCCCTGACCGAAGCAGGAAAAAGTACAGCCGTCGGAACACAGAACTCTCGAAGATGATGGTACTCTGATTCAGTTTACAGTTAGCAATACTGCAAAACAGCGGCATTCTAACAGTATGCAGCGAATGTACATAGTCTTGCTGATTGCATCGTACTGGACCAATCATCACAACGATGATGATCTTAATTAGGCGCAGCAGCGATTTCTGAACCAAACAGAGCCAGACAAGACATAATGATAACATGTGTTTGGAAAACAACTCGATCGATCGACCGATCCCAGGAGGTGAAAGAAAGATACCGAGACATAAAACAGGACCAAATTTTCAACCCACTAGCACTTGTCGCAGGCCATTATCTGATCTCGACCAATGTCGCTGATCCCTGAATCCTAGATTGATCTCGAACAGTCCAATGGGGACAGGAGGAGCCGACGTGTTACAGCATCCAGATGTGATCCAAAGCCCCCACAAAAGCAAATCTAGGAGCCGAACTTTCTTATGGTAGCGCCACGAAGAAAAGCGGCGCAAAGCCACCCAAAAAAGGCAACCAGGTTTCCACTCTGGTCTGCTCATGTGTTTCTCTGTCAGAGAGTGGATCAGATGACACATGTAAACGTGAAGAAGATGAAACTGGAAATACGCCTAAATGTAATGTACCGCATCCTTGGATCTCTGAAGATTCAGGAGGGTAGTACACTGCTATGCTCTGCTCTGCTCTAGTAGGAAGGAGCAGGCCGTCGCGTTGGAGATCACACTGACGGGGAAAAACCTACTGCTGTAAAAACCTAGGTGAAATGGAAGCTGATCAAAACTCTCTAGGATCGACGAAGATGGAGCGTCCGGGCGTCGCCTTGGTCCAGTCACCGAGCGTGCCGTGGGTGTACCCGTCCGCGAGCCGCTTCATGCACCACAGGTCCTCGGCGCCCAGGCGCGCCCAGTGCGGCACACCGGTACGGACAGGCTCGCATGCGACGACCTCGGTGGCCACCACACCGCATCCGCCGCGACGTGCCATGTTGTGCGCGTGCCGGCACAGCGCGCGCACCATCCTCGGCGCCCCGGGCCCAGCGCCGCCCAGGCCGTAGAGGAAGTAGAGCCCGAACGGCCTGAACACGTTTGGGATGGAAGGGATCCCGAGCCACGGCACCGCGCGGTCCACCATCCGCGTCGCGCCCGCGGCGGCGCGCATCACGCGCGGAGCTCCGCGCACCTCGAGGCGGAAGGCGTCCATGCAGTTCCACACGCTCAGCACCGCCCACGACGCCGGCGGCGACGCGATGAACGCCTCGACGTCTCCGTCCCACCTCGTCCCCGCGGGCACCGCGACGAACGTGCCGAGCGACAGGGCGTTGGACAGCACGGCGTCGATGTCGTCCGGGAAGAACTCCACGGCAGCGAAGTGCCAGCGGTAGAGCCGTTCGGCGTCGCGAGGCTCGAGCTTCACGATGGAGACGCGGCGGGAGAGCCCGAGGGCGTGGCGGAACACCGGGTGCACGAGTACGGACGGCGTGCGGAACTTGGCGTAGCCGCAGCGGCCCGTGAAGAGCTGCACGGACGCCTCGTTGTCCTGCTCCGTCGCCATGTACGAGTACTCCGCGCCCGTCTGCCGGAACCATTCCTCCATCCGCTCCACGAGCTTCTTCCCCACCCCTTTCCGCCTGCGTATTGTATGATCACAGTTCAAGTTACAAACTGATGAAACGGAACAATTTTAACAGCTGCATGCCTCATTCTTGATGATGGCACGTACATACCGGTGGGTGGGGCAGACGCGGAGGCCGAGGATGTACGCGACCTTGGTGTAGATGGGGTCCTTGCCATGGGAGCTGCCGGAGACGACAGACTTGACGCAGCCGCGGACGAGGCCGACAATCCTAGTGCCACGGCCGCCGCCGCCGCCGCTTCCGGTGCCGGTGCCGGTTGCTATCTCCGCGACCTTTCCATATCAGGGCCGTTGAAACATGCGTTTCGAGCTGTTAGTTTTCAGCCGGGACCCACGCCGAAACGACAGCGAATTAAACCAAATTGGATATATCAGTCACTCAAGTACTGCGTGCGTACCAGCATCAGGTAGGCCGGCGAGTTGCGAATGCGGCAGAGTGGGTCGCCGAGGAGGTCAGTGAAGAGGCACATCTTGCCGGAGCCGCCGCCGCTGGAACCCACCTCGCACTCCCGCTCCACCTCCTCCACGCCACCGCGGTCACGACCACCGTCGTACTCTCGCACCCTCACCACCACCGCCGCCGCCTCCTCCTCCTCCACCACCGCAGCAACCGCCACGACCATGATCGAGCTCACTTTCTTGGTAGCAAGGAGTGGAAATATGTATGGTTGGCCAACCAGATACCAGGATCGAAAGACAGAGAGAGGAGTGGAGCGTGTGGCGAGTGGTTATATATATAGCTAGTGGCCGGGCAGTTGAAGGTCCGGGGCCGGAGGGAGGGGGCGAGTATGAATCACGTGAGGGAGAGGGAGAGGGGGTAGTGGGGGAGGGGGGCGATGGTGGTGTTCTTTCGCGACCCTAGCCTGCCGCCTTTCTCAATTACAATTACTCCCCACACACACCACTGAAATCGGATCGAAGCACTACCGGACGATATATATCCCCACAGCAATAATAATAGCCACAGGGAAGGGAGGAGGAGAGGCCGATTTGAAGGCTAGAGCCACTAGCCGCTTCTTTAAATTTTCGAAGCGACGAGTTTAATTGGAGAGGATGATAGCCAATAAAGGCTGTGGAGCATAGAGCCAGGCGCTTTGGGCCGTAGGCTTTTAACTGGTAAACGAGGAAGAAGCAAGCTAGGCTGGATCCGACGGACGCCACTACGGGGTCAGGTTCAATCGGAATATCGGATGTGTCAGGACCATAGTTTTAAATAGCCGGGCTATAGCATTTCAGGAGACCTGCCGCTGCGGCTATGTCTTTTGTATGCTAAATGAGAAAAAACCGCTAATAGCCGGCTATAGCCTAATTTAGCCCCTGTTTAGCTGCTAAACCTTCTGTATTTCAAATTTATCTTCTCTTTTATTTTTTATTTCTTGTTTTCCGAATTTGCATTCAGTATAATTAGATAAAACTTGTGAGTTGAATATATGAATACTTGTTTGCCTTGAATAGTTAAATAAGTTGTATCACGAATCATATTTGAGTCATAGTTTTCCTCTTCTTTTGGTAAGATATGACAAAAATATTTCAATTTTTTGAAAAAAAAAGGCTAAATGGAATAGCCCGCTATAACCCAGCTATAACCTTTTATAGCCTCTAAAAAAATTGCGGCTAAATGAGATAGCCGGCTATTTTAAACTATGGTCAGGACCCGGCCATGATTTGGGAAGGAGACTACCGATTTTTTGCAAGAACTAGCTCAGATCAAGATCTAACAGCAGCTAAATAAGGAAAATAAGTACTGGACAGGAAGGAAAGTGCAGTAAAAGGAAGAACTGATAAACTGGAAGATAGTGTTTTTAGGGTTTTCATTATCGCGCTACCTAGCCACCCACTCTCCCTTGTTATATAGAGTTCCCAGAGGAGTCGTGATTCAAATTAAAGTAGCCTTACAAACTAACATAACTTGTCACATGCGACAGTTCAAAGGAAATTGAAATGGAGCCGTCCGATGAAGACTTGTCGATCTGGACCGTTGCTTAACTGAATCTTTGCCTATTGTCGACAGCGTCAGGAAATGCAGCAGTGTTTTCAGGTTGTGACAATACTCCCTGGGCGAGACCAGACTTCACGGCTGGAAGGTTGGGAATGTGTCTGGATGAATTTGGCATCCTCCCAAGTTGCTTCCTCAGGTGACATGTTCTCCCAATGGATCAACCATTGTGGGACAGGAATGTCGTACTCACCAACCCTTCGTGGAACTTGTCGATACTAGAGTACTGCCAATGGCGCATACTTGACCTTGCCATCTGGAGTGAGCAACAGCAGAGTAGGATTAGCTACTGCCCTTCGGCCCCATGTGTTTCTTTAGTTGATTCACATGGAAAACATCATGTATCAGAGTTCCTTCTCGTAGCTGTAGTTTGTAAGACACATTGCCAACTCGTATTTGGATGATAGTTTCAGCCTACTGCTTGCTATTACTGACTGCGACTGCCGACCGAAGAACTGAAGATCTTCAATCTATGTTTGAGTGCTCTTGCGAAAGAAAATAATTTCGAATGCTAAAATTACTTTAAAAATAGGATAGGGGCTGCAGACAATTTGTTTGTTAGTTTTTCAATCTTCTTCCTTCTATGCTTAGAGTAAGTTGAAATGACCTCCTTGATCAGCAAGTAAGCGAGCGGTAGTTCAGTCTCTGACAAGTGAGGCCGAATAGCCCATGGTGTCCTTTTCCTTCTAAACTAGCCGGGTCACCATGGAAGTTCTAATTGTTCCTTGGCAGCAGCAAACTAGTGGAGTGGTGTTTTCACGTCTCACCGTAGCGCCCAGTTTGTCTTGATTGGTGATTGATAAACAAGAAGGAAAATGGAAAAGTAGAAAATCGTATTTTACGTACCAAAGTAATGAATTTAGAATAATGAATTTCTATCAAATAAAGGTCTTATTGCTTTAATCTATTTGATTTGATACATTGAATTTCTCTTTCCCAAAGTGGACACAATGATTCGAAATTCAGGTAAGAAGAGAAAGATAGTCAAAGTTTACATCTTGAAATCGACTCGCATGGGCCAAGTAAGTCATTCCATTGCTGGAAAAAGTTAGCCTGGATCTTAGGAGGAAGGATTGAAGAGCTCTAGAGAAGGTCTGGAAAGGATGGTCGGCCACTAGAAAGCAACAATTCAGCCGGAAGTATGGACACATTGGCTCTCGTCTTAAAGTTAGTTCCCATTGACGACCAAAGGATTAATTCCTCATGGAGGAAAGCCTCACTACCGATGCTTTACTTTCGGCTCCATTGAATCAAGATCTATTGAAACCAGGATGTTTTTTTCTTCCTCGAAACAAGAGATACGCTCCGGCTTATTTGCATTCGACCGGAGAACCTCACTTATCAACTGCCCTGGATTGGAGCTAGGACTTCTGAGGTGCACAGTCCCTCAAAGTAACCCTGTATCAGAGATACTAACTGGTCATTACCTTCGACCCTGTTGCCGTTTGAGTCATTCACATCAAGGTGACAGGATTCGAACCTATGGCCCTCTGTACCCAAAACAGATGCGCTGACCAGACTGCGCTACACCTCGGTCGATCAGGTTTGTAAGGGTGCAGAGAAGGCCAGACCCAGTATAGAATACTTTTGAAGCAAACTGATTGCCCGATTGATTGTTTACCCCGGTAACTGAAGAATAGAGAGCTAACTGAGCTGCCCCATTTTCCCATCCTACCCCCTTCCTCCGCAGCGCAGCATTGGAACCCACTTGGCGAGCGAGAGCGGAACAAGGGTTTTCATCAAAAGAAATCCGCATTCTTTCACGAACTTCCATGGCAAATGTATGTCTTTTTTTCATAAAACGATCTTCTGTCATCCACCGACTGCCTTTTCTCTTTCGTTTCGAAGGAAATCCTCAATTTTATGTAGTTTACCCAGATCTGGATTGCTGAAATCCCTAACCAATTTAAGTCTGATTAGATATGTCATTAAAACAAATCTGTTTTGTCTCTGTTTTCTTTTCGGATGATGAGGATGAGCCAGCCGATCCTAACAGAATTTTGGAGGAGTCAGACGACTTTGCATTTCATTTTAATCCCTTTCTTTCATTTCTTAAATGATTGCAAAGAAAGCCTTTCGGGCTGAATAGGGGCGGTGAGAGGGTGTAGTGTAGTAAAGGAGGTGGGCTTAGAGCCAACAAGCAAAGTAAGGCAAAGCTTTATCGCACCAATTTCTGTACCGATTCCGGAAGAGCGAAGAAAAAGGGGATGTTTTGTTAATGGGAACAAGGAACTGTTTATAGCTGTCGTGATATAAATAAACGAAATCAAAAAATGAGAACTAAGTAGGTTTCGACCCATTAGCAGATAACCTATTCGAATTTCTTACTTACCACCTGTATCTCACAATAATGCGATGGGCGAACGACGGGAATTGAACCCGCGCATGGTGACAATTTCTTAAGTTCTTTGATTGATTCCGTCCCCGAGTGCTACCAAAGTTCCTCTAATTCGTCAGCCAGAGATTTCCTTATAGGAGGAGAAAGGGATTCCTGTTGCATCAAGTAGAGGCTTCGCCTTTCTCTTCGAGTTGCGTAATCCTAGAGCTGTTTCTCGGTATGGCTGCATTTTGAGGTATACCATATCACCAACATCAGATGTCCTTTCTGTTCGCTTCAAATCAACTACTTCTTCATTCGATTTTGAGCTTGCATCCGATTTTGCTGCAGAGATTTGAGGATGTGATCCTTCTCTTGCAGTGTAACTTGCACTTCTGGTGATACATCACAGGGAACTGCTATGTCATGCAGCTGGGGGAGTATGGCCTCAAAAGGTGATGTCTTCAGGGATGTATGGTATCAAGTGTTGTACCACCACTCAGCAGCTGGTAACCATTCTGCCCATTTTTTGGTTCCTTGAATGCCATGCTGCGAAGGTACTGCTCCAAGCAATGGTTGACTCGTTCAGTTTGACCATCTGATTCAGGGTGATATGTTGTACTAAAGTGTAGGTCCACTTTGAATGCAGTAAATATATCTTGCCAAATTTTTGAGGTGAATATCTTGTCTCTGTCACTCACAATTACTTTAGGAGGTCCATGCAGCCTGAATATGTTGTCCACAAACAATGTTGCTACCTGATGTGCAGTAAATGGGTGAGCCAATGTGAGGAAATGAGCATACTTGGTTAGTCGATCGACGACAACTAGTATCACACCCTTGCCTTTGGATCTAGGTAGTCCTTCAACGAAATCCATGCTCACTTCTGACCACTTGCTATCAGGAACATTTAGTGGATCAAGTAATCCAGGGTAATGAACTCGTTCAGTTTTTGATATCTGGCAAATTGGGCATTGTGCTACTTTGTCAGCAATAAACTGTTAAGATGTGGCCAGAAGAAAAGCTTCTTGATCCTGTGATGAGTGACCTAGTTGCCAGAATGTCCTTTAAAGATTGATGAGTGGAATGCATTGAAGATTCTATCTCTCAAGTTAGCAGTTATTCCCAGAACAATTCTATTTTTGTATCTGAAAATCCCTGAAGTAAGTGTGTACTTAGGGTTACTGGTTGCAGATATTGCTAGTTCTTGGAGTAGTTGGGTGCACTTGCTGTCATTGACATAAGTGTCAGTCATCCAAGTGGGAATAGCTGCAGATATTGCAGTACATTGCTCCTCCATAGGATCAGTATATTTCCTAGACAAGGCATCTGCAGCTGTGTTGTATGTTCCCTTTTTGTATTCAATGGAGTAGTCAAACTCCAGTAGCTTTAACATGAGTTTGTGTTGAATCCCTTCTAGTAATCTTTGGCTAGAGAGATATTTGAGGCTCCTTTGATCAGTCTTGATAATGAGTTGGTTACCAAGCAAATAATGTCTCTATTTCCTTAGGGATTCCAGAATAGCTAGTGCCTCTTTTTCATATATGGATAGTGTGGCTGCTTTTGGTCCCAGTGCTTTATTGAAATATGCTAATGGCCTTCCCTTTTGCATGAGGACTGCTCCTAACCCAGTACCAGATGCATCTGTTTCTAGTGTGAAGGATAGAGCAAAATTGGGGAGAGCAATCACTAATGGCGTGGATACGACAATCTTTAGATTCTGGAATGCATTTTGCTGCTCATCAGACCAAGTGAATGCATTTTTCTTCAGTGCATCATGTACTGTTCTGCAGATGGATGCATATCCTTTAATAAATCGCCTGTAGTAACCTGTGAGGAATTGCCTCAGTTGCTTGATATTGGTTGGATCTCCCAATTAGTGATTTCCTCAATTTTGGATGGGTCTGTAGCCACCCCTGAGCCTAACAATACATGTCCCAGATAGTCCACATAAGCAGTATCAAATGTACATTTGGACAGTTTTGCTTTTAATTGGTGTAGCCTGAGAATTTGCAATACCTGGGAGAGGTGGTGTCTATGTTCTGCTAGGGATTTGCTGTAGATCAATATGTCATCAAAGAAAACCAATATAAATTTCCTCAAGTGTGCAGAAAATATGTTGTTCATCAACTGCTAGAATGTAGCTGGAGCATTTGTTAGCATAACCATGTATTCATAGTGACCCAAGTGTGTACTGAATGCAGTTTTGGCAATATCTGCTGGATTCATTCGAATTTGGTGATAGCCTGATCTGAGGTCAAGTTTGGAGAATATTGTTGCACCCTGGAGCTCATCAAGCAGGTCTTCAACTACTGGAATTGGATATTTGTTTTTGATTGTAAGGACATTCAAGTATCTGTAATCATGCATAGTCTCCAGGTTTTGTCTTTCTTCCTGACTAGTATAGCAGGAGAAGAATATGGGTTGTTGTTCTTGAGCATTTTCTGCACAAGTTCTTCAACAATATTTTTCTGTTTATGAGGCATGCGATATGGTCTCATATTTGGTGGATTGGACCCTTCCTTGATGGGATTTTTGTGGTCACAAGATCTATGAGGTGGTAATCCCTCTGGTTCAGTGAATATATTTGAGAATAGTTCCATAATGTCCTTGACTTGTTCAGGGATAGGCAGTTGTTGTTCCTGTGGAGTAGCAACACAATCTTGGCCAGGAAGAGGAAGCCTTATGAGGAAAGCTCCTTCCCCATTAGCTTTCAGTTTGGAGCAGGTGGCAGCTGATATAATTGGGTTTCTTGGTGGTTTGGCACTGTCTAGGAGTGTACGCCATTCTCCCTTAACAGTGATGGAGACCATTCTTTTGTCCCAGTCATAATAATTTGGGTTGTGTGCTTTTAACCAATTTGCACCAAGAACCATGTCATATCCCTTGAGGTCCAACGGCTTCAATCATGGGAAAATGTTGTTTTATTGATCTTGAAATTACAGTTAGGAATACATCCAGCTGATGTTAATTCTCCTCCTCCAGCTACTAGTTCTTTTTGTGTTGCAGTAGCTTGAGCTTCTAGTTGTGCTTTCTTGACAAAATGAGTGTCAATGAATGTATTGGTGCTGTCAGTATCAATGAGTGGTACTGCTTAAAATTCTCCAATGTGTGCAATAACAGATAGTGTTGTATCCCCTGGAATTCCATGCAATGCCTCAGCATAAATGTGTGATGGCGTGTATTTCACACGTTCGTTGGGCAACCCCAAGAGGAAGGTATGATGCGCACAGCAGCAAGTTTTCCCTCAGAAAGAAACCAAGGTTTATCGAACCAGGAGGAGCCAAGAAGCACGTTGAAGGTTGATGGCGGCGGGATGTAGTGCGGCGCAACACCGGAGATTCCGGCGCCAACGTGGAACCTGCACAACACAACCAAAGTACTTTGCCCCAACGAAACGATGAGGTTGTCAATCTCACCGGCTTGCTCGTAACAAAGGATTAACCGTATTGTGTGGAAGATGATTGTTTGCGAGAGAAAATAGTAAAAACAAGTATTGCAGCAGATTTGTATTTCGGTATTAAAGAATGGACCGGGATCCACGAGTTCACTAGAGGTGTCTCTCCCATAAGATAAAAGCATGTTGGGTGAACAAATTACGGTCGGGCAATTGACAAATAGAGAGGGCATAACAATGCACATACATGACATGATAAGTATAGTGAGATTTAATTGGGCATTACGACAAAGTACATAGACCGCCATCCAACTGCATCTATGCCTAAAAAGTCCACCTTCGGGTTATCATCCGAACCCCCTCCGGTATTAAGTTGCTAACAACGAGACAATTGCATTAAGTATGGTGCGTAATGTAATCAACAACTACATCCTCGGACATAGCATCAATGTTTTATCCCTAGTGGCAACAGCACAACACAACCTTAGAACTTTCGTCACTCGTCCCGGTGTCAATGCGGGCATGAACCCACTATCGAGCATAAATACTCCCTCTTGGAGTTAAGAGTAAAAACTTGGCCGAGCCTCTACTAGTAACGGAGAGCATGCAAGATCATAAACAACACATATGTAATAACTTGATAATTAACATGACATGGTATTCTCTATCCATCGGATCCCGACAAACACAACATATAGAATTACGGATAGATGATCTTGATCATGTTAGGCAGCTCACAAGATCCAACAATGAAGCACAATGAGGAGAAGACAACCATCTAGCTACTGCTATGGACCCATAGTCCAGGGGTGAACTACTCACTCATCACTCCGGAGGCGACCATGGCGGTGTAGAGTCCTCCGGGAGATGAATCCCCTCTCCGGCAGGGTGCCGGAGGAGATCTCCGTAATCCCCCGAGATGGGATCGACAGCGGCGGCGTCTCGGTAAGGTTTTCCGTTTCGTGGTTTTTCGCATCGGGGGTTTCGCGACGGAGGCTTTAAGTAGGCGGAAGGGCGAGTCGGGGGCACGACGAGGGGGCCACACCATAGGGCGGCGCGGGCCCCCCGGGCCGCGCCGCCTTGTGGTGTCGCCACCTCGTGGCCCCACTTCGTATGTTCTTCGGTCTTCCGGAAGCTCCGTGGAAAAATAGGCCCCCGGGTCTTTGTTTCGTCCAATTCCGAGAATATTTCGTTACTAGGATTTCTGAAACCAAAAACGGCAGAAAACGAGAACCGGCACTTCGGCATCTTGTTAATAGGTTAGTTCCGAGAAAATGCACGAATATGACATAAAGTGTGCATAAAACATGTAGATAACATCAATAATGTGGCATGGAACACAAGAAATTATCGATACGTTGGAGACGTATCAGTCCCAAGCAGGTAAAACGATAACAAAGATAATTTCTGAAGTGATATGCCATCATAACTTTGATCATACTATTTGTAAACATATGTAGTGGATGCAGCGATCAAAACAATGGTAATGACATGAGTAAACAAGTGAACCATAAAGCAAAGACTTTTCATGAATAGTACTTCAAGACAAGTATTAATAAGTCTTGCATAAGAGTTAACTCATAAAGCAATAAATCAAAGTAAAGATGTTGAAGCAACACAAAGGAAGATTAAGTTTCAGCGGTTGCTTTCAACTTGTAACATGTATATCTCGTGGATAATTGTCAACATAGAGTAATATAACAAGTACAATATGCAAGTATGTAGGAATCAATGCACAGTTCACACAAGTGTTTGCTTCTTGAGGTGGAGAGAGATAGGTGAACCGACTCAACATAAAAGTAAAGAGAATGGTCCTTCAAAGAGGAAAGCATCGATTGCTATATTTGTGCTAGAGCTTTTATTTTGAAAACATGAAACAATTTTGTCAACGGTAGTAATAAAGCATATGAGTTATGTAAATTATATCTTACAAGTTGCAAGTCTCATGCATAGTATACTAATAGTGCCCGCACCTTGTCCTAATTAACTTGGACTACCGGATCTTTGCAATGCATATGTTTTGACCAAGTGTCACAATGGGGTACCTCCATGTCGCCCTGTACAAAGGTCTAAGGAGAAAGCTCGCATTTTGGATTTCTCGCTTTTGATTATTCTCAACTTAGACATCCATACCGGGACAACATGGACAACGAGATAATGGACTCCTCTTTAATGCATAAGCATGTGGCAACAATTATTATTCTCATATGAGATTGAGGATATGTGTCCAAAACTGAAACTTCCACCATGAATCATGGCTTTAGTTAGCGGCCCAAAGTTCTTCTCTAACAATATGCATGCTCCAACCATGAAGGTGGTAGATCTCTCTTGCTTCGGACAAGACGGACATGCATAGCAACTCACATGATATCCAACAAAGAATAGTTGATGGCGTCCCCGTAAACATGGTTATCGCTCAACAAGCAACTTAATAAGAGATAAAGTGCATAAGTACATATTCAATACCACAATAGTTTTTAAGCTATTTGTCCCATGAGCTATATATTGCAAAGGTGAATGATGGAATTTTAAAGGTAGCACTCAAGAAATTTACTTTGGAATGGCGGATAAATACCATGTAGTAGGTAGGTATGGTGGACACAAATGGCATAGTGGTTGGCTCAAGGATTTTGGATGCATGAGAAGTATTCCCTCTCGATACAAGGTTTAGGCTAGCAAGGTTATTTGAAACAAACACAAGGATGAACAGTACAGCAAAACTCACATAAAAGACATATGGTAAATATTATAAGACTCCATACCATCTTCCTTGTTGTTCAAAACTCAATACTAGATGTTATCTAGACTCTAGAGAAACCAAATATGCAAACCAAATTAGCAAGCTCTAAGTATTTCTTCACTAATTGGTGCAAAGTATATGATGCAAGAGCTTAAACATGAGCACAACAATTGCCAAGTATCAAATTATCCAAGACATTATAGCAATTTACTACATGTAGTATTTTCCAATTCCAACCATATAACAATTTAACGAAGAAGAACTTCGCCATGAATACTATGAGTAGAGCCTAAGGACATATTTGTCCATATGCAACAGCGGAGCGTGTCTCTCTCCCATAAAGTGAATGCTAGGATCCATTTTATTCAAACAAAACAAAAAACAAAAACAAACCGACGCTCCAAGCAAAGTACATAAGATGTGACGGAATAAAAATATAGTTTCGGGGGAGGAACCTGATAATGTTGTCGATAAAGAAGGGGATGCCTTGGGCATCCCCAAGCTTAGACGCTTGAGTCTTCTTATAATATGCAGGGGTGAACCACCGGGGCATCCCCAAGCTTAGAGCTTTCACTCTCCTTGATCATATTGCATCATACTCCTCTCTTGATCCTTGAAAACTTCCTCTACACCAAACTCGAAACAACTCATTAGAGGGTTAGTGCATAATAAAAATTCACATGTTCAGAGGTGACACAATCATTCTTAACACTTCTGGACATTGCATAAAGCTACTGGACATTAGTGGATCAAAGAAATTCATCCAACATAGCAAAAGAGGCAATGCGAAATAAAAGACAGAATCTGTCAAAACAGAACAGTCCGTAAAGATGGATTTTATTAGGCCACCAGACTTGCTCAAACGAAAATGCTCAAATTGAATGAAAGTTGCGTACATATCTGAGGATCATGCTCGTAAATTGGCGAAATTTTCTGAGCTACCTACAGGGAGATAGACCCAGATTCGTGACAGCAAAGAAATCTGGAACTGTGCGAGTAATCCAAATCTAGTACTTACTTTTCTATCAAAGACTTTACTTGGCACAACAAAACATAAAACTAAGATAAGGAGAGGTTGCTACAGTAGTAAACAACTTCCAAGACACAAATATAAAACAAAAATACTGGAGTAAAAACATGGGTTGTCTCCCATAAGCGCTTTTCTTTAACGCCTTTCAGCTAGGCGCGAAAGTGTATCTCAAGTGTTATCGAAGGGTGGTGCACCTACAGCGGGGTTTGGAGTTTTCTCAACCATGCATAGTATATTGGATACATAAGTCTCAGCGTCTCCCTTCTCATTAGTCTTGGGCTTGCTACTCTCATCGAACAAATTTTCAGGAACAAGCCAAGCATAATTATGTTCTAGTGCATCATTCATAGCTAGGAGTTTACATGGTATGGGTGCTTTGACCTCCCCACCATCATTAGCATTATTAGTGTACCTTATCCTATCCATATCCATTTTTTCAAGGAGACCAACAAAATTAGTATGAGAACCAAGCATATTAATTTAGCAAAGACCTTTCTAGCCTCTCTTGCTAGACCACCAAATTCTCTAAGAAGGGTTTCTAAAACAAAATCTTTCTTTTCCCCTTCTTCCATATCACCAAGTGTAAGAAACATGTGTTGGATTATAGGATTTAGATTAACAAATTTAGTTTCCAACGAGTGAACTAAAGCAGCAGCGAGCAATTTCATAAGTGGGAGCAAGGTCTACCAAGTGTCTATCTTCAAAATCTTCAATGGTACTAACATGGGTGAAAAATTCTTCTATATTGTTTCTCCCAATGATAGACCCGCGTCCTACCGGTATGTTCTTTGTGGTAAAATTAAAAGGAAACATGATGAAATAAGTAAAGTAAATGCAAGTAACTAATTTTTTGTGTGTTTTTGATATAGCAAACAAGACAGCAAATAAAGTAAAGCTAGCAACTAATTTTTTTGTGTTTTTATATAATGCAGCAAACAAAGTAGTAAATAAAATAAAGCAAGACAAAAACAAAGTAAAGAGATTGAGAAGTGGAGACTCCCCTTGCAGCGTGTCTTGATCTCCCCGGCAACGGCGCCAGAAAAAGAGCTTGATGGCGTGTATTTCACACGTTCGTTGGGCAACCCCAAGAGGAAGGTATGATGCGCACGGCAGCAAGTTTTCCCTCGAGAAAGAAACCAAGGTTTATCGAACCAGGAGGAGCCAAGAAGCACGTTGAAGGTTGATGGCGGCGGGATGTAGTGCGGCGCAACACCGGAGATTCCGGCGCCAACGTGGAACCCGCACAACACAACCAAAGTACTTTGCCCCAACGAAACGAGTGAGGTTGTCAATCTCACCGGCTTGCTCGTAACAAAGGATTAACCGTATTGTGTGGAAGATGATTGTTTGCGAGAGAAAATAGTAAAAACAAGTATTGCAGCAGATTTGTATTTCGGTATTAAAGAATGGACCGGGATCCACAGTTCACTAGAGGTGTCTCTCCCATAAGATAAAAGCATGTTGGGTGAACAAATTACGAGTCGGGCAATTGACAAATAGAGAGGGCATAACAATGCACATACATGACATGATAAGTATAGTGAGATTTAATTGGGCATTACGACAAAGTACATAGACCGCCATCCAAGCGCATCTATGCCTAAAAAGTCCACCTTCGAGGTTATCATCCGAACCCCCTCCGGTATTAAGTTGCTAACAACGAGACAATTGCATTAAGTATGGTGCGTAATGTAATCAACAACTACATCCTCGGACATAGCATCAATGTTTTATCCCTAGTGGCAACGACGACAACACAACCTTAGAACTTTACGTCAGCTGTCCCGAGTGTCAATGCGAGCATGAACCCACTATCGAGCATAAATACTCCCTCTTGGAGTTAAGAGTAAAAACTTGGCCGAGCCTCTACTAGTAACGGAGAGCATGCAAGATCATAAACAACACATATGTAATAACTTGATAATTAACATGACATGGTATTCTCTATCCATCGGATCCCGACAAACACAACATATAGAATTACGGATAGATGATCTTGATCATGTTAGGCAGCTCACAAGATCCAACAATGAAGCACAATGAGGAGAAGACAACCATCTAGCTACTGCTATGGACCCATAGTCCAGGGGTGAACTACTCACTCATCACTCCGGAGGCGACCATGGCGGTGTAGAGTCCTCCGGGAGATGAATCCCCTCTCCGGCGGGGTGCCGGAGGAGATCTCCGAATCCCCCGAGATGGGATCGACGGCGGCGGCGTCTCGATAAGGTTTTCCGTTTCGTGGTTTTTCGCATCGGGGTTTCGCGACGGAGGCTTTAAGTAGGCGGAAGGGCGAGTCGGGGGCACGACGAGGGGCCACACCATAGGGCGGCGCGGGCCCCCCGGGCCGCGCCGCCTTGTGGTGTCGCCACCTCGTGGCCCCACTTCGTATGTTCTTCGGTCTTCCGGAAGCTCCGTGGAAAAATAGGCCCACGGGTCTTTGTTTCGTCCAATTCCGAGAATATTTCGTTACTAGGATTTCGAAACCAAAAACAGCGAAAACGAGAACGCGGCACTTCGGCATCTTGTTAATAGGTTAGTTCCAGAAAATGCACGAATATGACATAAAGTGTGCATAAAACATGTAGGTATCATCAATAATATGGCATAGAACATAAGAAATTATCGATACGTCGGAGACGTATCAATGTGCATCAGTGTTTCTGGTGGTGGGTCTAGTTCATGAGGTACATGATTTTCTACAGGAAGAGGTGCCAGGTTCTCCAACAGGGTGGGTTCAGCATCATGAAATGTATCATTGTTGTCATTGCTCTCTTCAGTATCACTATGACCCTGGAGTTGAATTGCATGCACAATGCTCTTCATACTTGCACATTTGTGTCCCAAAACCCATTGCTCAGGACAGTACCAGCATTTGCCCTTGTCACGAGTTCTATCAGGTGGTGTTTTGGGCTTGTTGTCCCTGTTACCTTGCTGCTGTCTGAATGGAGGTTGGGTTGTTGTTCTGGTGCTTGTTTTAGTGGGTACAGGTCTCATGTTGGTTTCCAGGTAAGCCAATTCATGTTGTCTTGCATGCCAATATGCTAACTTCAGTGTAGAGGGGTTATGGCTTTTCACCACATGTTTTACTGTCTCCTTCAAGCCACTAATGAATCTCAACAAGAAAAAATTATCAGTGAGGTATGGATGGTCTCTCTGCATGCTTATCATGTACTCCTCAAAGATATCAATATATTGGTTGATATTTCATGTTTGCTGCAGATGTTGAAACTGTTCCATAGATTCATGTTCACCAGATGCTGGAAATCTCTCACCGAGCAGCTGACAAAACTGTGTCCAATTGAGGAGGTACAAGTTCAGGTTACTGCCAGCAAGCCAAGTTTTTATTTTCCTCGAATGTGTGCATTTGCCCATTCACTTTCGACTCATTGGATACCAATCAAGGAAAAAATGCTCTTGCACTCCTCAATCCTATTCTGAGCGTTATCTCCATGGAATAGTGGCAGTTCCACACTGGGAGTTCGTATGTATGGGTCCTGGAGGTTCACCTGTGCCTGGGTTGGTGTTGCTGTGGTATGGATTGCAGCAGGTTGGCTAGGAGTTCGATTTGGGGATGCTTGTGGTGGTGGTTGTGGGTAGTGGTAGGGGTTTGGGGTGGGTGGTGGTGGAGGGTAAATGTGGGGTGGAGTGTATGGTTGTTGTTGCTATGGGTAGTGATAGTACCCCTGTTGTGGAGGATACTGTTGGAAATTGGGTGGTGGTGGTGGGTAGTAGTATAGCGGAGGGTTTTGGTATGGAGCATAAGCAGGGTAATACTGCTGCTGGCTAGGAGGTGGTGGTGGCGTTGGGTTGTATAGATGTGGCTGGTTGGATGGATTTGTGGTCTGGAACTAGTGTTTGGTGGGCTGGTGCGAGGATGAGCTTGTGTTATTGGGGTTGGGAATGGAAAAAGTTGGGGGATTTGGTGGTTGTTGTTGCTGGTTTTGCTCCGGCGAGTGGTTGTACAAAGGGGTACCCTTTTGCAGGTTTGGCTGGTGCAGTGGTGGATCTGGTGGTTTGGCTGTAGAGGAGGTTGGTGTGGGCTATTCTTGGATGGGGTGAGGTTTGGTGGTGGCGATGGTGGTGGTGTGGCGAACTGGTTTTGTTCGACGGTGGAAGCGGTGGGCTACGCCAACTCCGGCGAACTGGTGGCCGTACGAGCTAGCTATGCTACCATCTCGGTAAGTTTCAAAAGGTTACCTTGGATGTCTTCCATGGTTTGCTGCTGATGGTCGAGACAACGACTGATGTGGATGATCTCACGGGGAAGTCGAGATCCGATCTTAGTTTCTTACTCTGCTTGCCCTTGTGCTTGCGCCAACAACTCTGCTTCCTCGGCTGCTGCTGCCATCCTGTCTTGCGATCTTGTGCGGCGGGGCGTTATCTTGTTGGATCCTTTCTACGGATTGCTCTCGGTGGTGCTCGCTGGTGGTGGAGAAGATTAGATCCATGGCGGTGGCGTAAGGGTGGAGTGGGTGGGAGCGGTCGGGGGAAAAAAGGCGACTGATACCAATTGTCAAGACACGGCCATGATTTGGGAAGGAGACTACCGATTCTTTGCAAGAACTAGCTCAGATCAAGATCTAATAGTAGTTAAATAAGGAAAGTAAGTACTGGACGGGAAGGAAAGTGCAGTAAAAGGAAGAACTGATAAATTGGAAGATAGAGTTTTTAGGGTTTTAATTTGCGCGCCACCCAGCCACCCACTCTCCCTGGTTATATAGTCCCCAGAGGAGCCGCGATTCAAATTAAAGTAGCCTTACAAACTGACATAACTTGTCACATGCGACAGTTCAAACGAAATTGAAATGGAGCCGTCCGATGAAGACTTGTCGATCTTGACCGTTGCTTAACTGAATCTTCGTGTGCTGTCGAGAGCGTCAGGAAATGCAGCAGTGTTTTCAGGTTGTGACAGGATGGTACCGCGCAATGCAGTGATGTGGTGTGCCACATATTCAGCTAGAAACACTTCGGATGCGGATCGGATAACTACTTTTCCACTAAAGCAAAAAATACATAAACTATTGAATATGATTGTGTAGCGAAGTTATTCGAATAAGGATAAGGATTGGGTTTTACTTAGTATTATTTTGAAGTTGATGCGGATGTTGTAACTTTTAGTGAAAATCAAGTTAAATAAATAATCAGCAACCGCATGACACAAAATAATAATCATATCATAAATAAGTCAATCAGATGTATATACCACTAAATCTTAAACAGATGTATATACCACTATAATGCATAATAGTTACAAGGTTCGATTAGGCGGGAATCATATAGGACCACTTATTAGATTTTTAGACTGGATATTTGACATTTATGACTAAAATTGTTGAATTCGCTAACAAAGTAGTATTGATATATCCGCTCCATATCCACATTGCTTCAAAATCACACACTATATTTTTATTTCTATGGTAAATCTGGAGTTTCCACATACATATTAATGTAGCTTGGGTGTGGATAATTCTACATCCATTTTCACTTTCTCGAAAACGGATATCAGACATTTTGTAACGTCTCACACATACTGTAAGATTACATGATATTAACTAAAAAATACATAATTGGAAATTTAACGTTCATTTCATTTTTACCAGATTATGATAGAAAAAACAAATAATATGTTCGAAATATTGAGGGGATGGAATGATTTCTATTAAATTTAGTGCACACAAATCATTGGAATGTGCAATGCCTTGAAAGCTTATGAAAGTTCAGTGTATCATGTTCGAAATACAGTTAAAGATATTTGAACATTTATGCATAAACTACTCTTGAAATAATTGCCATGTAATGTTTAATCCAATAATTTAGCGAGCCTTCTCAAAACTCTATAAAATTTTGGTTGAAACATATTGAGACGTGTGTAGAAGGTGAATGTAGTGGTTTCACAAAACAAATTAGAAATATAAACCATGAAAAGACTTACGTGGTTCGTCGCTAGATAAAACTAATTAAACTCTTTGATATGAAAAAATTTGTCATTTGGGATGAAATAGACGAGCATGATTATTTTGTCGATGATGCATAACCAACGCCGTGATGAGAAATTCATTGAGAGATCAAAATATAAACAAGTTTGAGTCGCACTAAGGATAATGACATTAGTTCATATGCCTTGTATTTCTATCTTCATAAATTACAAAGTGGTTGTTATGATGAGTATGGAAGTGGTCTATTACTTGTTGAGAGCTAGGAGATTCTGGCTCTATATGGGTCTTGTTGGTTGGAGAAGACTTGTGTCTATTTTGAATAATATGATATTCCAGCGAGGTATTCATATCCTTCGATAGTCTAGGAGTAGTTCCTTTGTAGGAACATATCATTATGTAGAATTCATATTCATGTGGAACTTAAGGGCTAAAATCCTTAGTTCATGCTCTTCCTAGTACCCTGCACTTAATTAGTTTCATTATCCCCCATGGTATCCTTTAAATGTCACTTGTAAACAATGTATGAGGACTCCATAGGGACCCTGGAGCATCATAAGTGAATACAATTGTTTTGCAGTTCTCATCTTCAAGCTACGTAGAGGTTTCCACTATGTTTCATTGTACAAAGTTCAAACTTTATCACAATGTACCAGATATTAGTCCTGTGCATGAAGCAGAAAAGGTGTATACAAAGAGATGGAACTTTGTACGGTACGGATGTGATAAGAGGTAGACATGACGAAGATGATTCAACCACATCGCTACTTTGACATAGCGTTAATGATAAATCCATTTCCAGGGCTATCCATCCTCCTATTTATACTTAGTACTTTACCCCTAACTCAGGCTTGGAGACCAATGAAAGACATATATGATCTATTTTTTCGTTTTTATAGCAAATACGTACATGATAATATGAATGTGTAACATAAGTTACCCAAATAAGGATAAGGATTTGGTTTTACTTAATTAAAATTTGTATGAATACCGTAAAATCTTAGAGAAAGTTTGAAATAAATAGCTAGTAGTTACTTCTATGTTTAAAGCGAATACATATAAATTATTGAATATGAATGCGTGGAAGATGTTACTCGAATAAGGACAGGCATTGGATTTTAATTATTAATTCAAAATAGATATGAATGTCGTAAACTTTAGAGAAAATTAAATTACATAATATTCTGTAATCATGCGACACAAAATAATAGTCATATCATAAATAAGTCAATCATTCAGGGGCACACAAATGTATATACCACTATAATGCATACTAGTTACTAGGTTCGATTATGCAAGGAACATATTTGATCACATATTTCGTTTTTAGATTGGATAATTGACATACATGGCTAAAATTGATGAAATTTTCTAACAAATTATTATTCAGATATGGATAGATCCACACCATATCCACGTTGCTTAAAAATCTGACAAAATATTTGTATTTGTAAAATAAGCGTAGATTTTTACCAAATCCATATAAATTTTAATTTGGATGTGGATCACTCCGAATCCATTTTCACTTTCTCGAAAATGGATATCATATAGTTTGAGATGTCTCATACCTAGCTAGTGCTGAGAGAAAGATACCAAAACACATAAAACATACTATCTCCGTTTCAAGGAATAAGGCGCACACGTATTCCAAGAAGAATTTTGACCATCAAAATTGAGCAACAAAATCTTGATTATATTATATGTAATTAGCACCGTTGGATTCCTATTGAAAAACACTTTCTAATGATACTAAATTCATATAAAAAATATTTGTATATTTGAAGTAACTCTTGGTCAAACAAAAAGCACGTAAAACGAGGACGCCTTATTCCTTAAAATGGAGGTAGTAGCTACATAAAATACATAATCGTAAATTTCCATTTTTTACATGATTATGATAGAAAAAATAAGGAAAATTTTCAAAACATTGAGGGGGTGGATTGATTTCTATTAAATGTGGTACACACAATTCCTTGGAACGTGCAATGACTTGAAACCTTATGAATGTTTAGTGTAGCATGTTTGAAATATAGTAAGCAATATTTGAACATTTATAATTAAAATACTCTTGAAACTAATAGCAATATAATGTTTAACCCAATAATTTAGCAAACCTTCTCAAAACCGTACAAAAATGTGGTTGGGACATATTGAATCATATGTAGGAGGTGAATGGAGTTGTTTTGCTAAACAATTACACATATAAATCACGAAAATAGTTATGTTGTTCGCTGCTAGATAAAACCTAATTAAATCACCTGATATAAGATGATAAAAAATGTCAATAACCAACGTTGTAATGATAAATTCAATGAGAGATCAAAATCTAAATATGTTTAGGTCTCAAAAAGATAATGACATTAGTTTATATGCCTTGCATTGGTATCAAAATATATTAGAAAGTCATTGTTTTGATGAGTATAGAAGGGATCTATTAATTTTAGAGAGCTAGGTGTGTTGGTTAGAGATGACTTGTGTCTAAGTTGAATAATTTGATCTTCTACCGGAGGCATCCATATCTTTTATTTGCCAAGGAGTACAAACTTTGTAGGTACATATATATGATTATTCATATAGAATTTATTATTATATGGAAGTTAAGGGTTACAATCCTTAGTGCACACTCTTCCTAGTACCATGCAAACCATCTGAATATCGCTCGTAAGCCATGTATCCGGACTCCAGAGTGCCCCTAGAGCACCATATATAACTGAATAAAATATTTTTGCAATCCTCGTTATTAAGTTGGAGAGGTTTCTACTAAGTTTCATAGTAAAAAGTTCAGATTTTATTAAAATTTAGCAAATAGTACTCCCATGTATGAAGAAAAAGAGGTGTGTAGAGAGAGAGAGAGAGAGAGAGAGAGAGAGAGAGAGAGCTTTGTACTGCACAAATGGTATAAGGAGGTAGACATGAGAAAAATGACTCGACCGCATAGCTACTTTGACCTAGCGTTCATGATAAATGCATTTTCGGGACTAGACACCTTAATTACATAGTACTTTACCCCTAACATCGGCTTGGAGTATGAAAAAAATATGGATGTGCAGCATACGTTACTGGATAAAGGATAAGGATTGGGGTATAATTTGATTTAAAATAGACATGCATATTGTAAAATATTAGAGAAAAATGAAGTATAATAAATAGTGAGTAACTGCATGTGTGACCCAAATATGTAATCATATCATAAATAAGACAATCATTTACAACCTCATAGATATATATACCATTATAATGCATAATAGTTTCTAGGTTCGATTACATAAGAAACCTATTTGATCACTTACTAGGTTTTATACTATATAATTGACATATATTCTAAAATTGCTGAATTTGGCTAACAAAGTATTATTTTGATACGGATATATCCATCTCATATCCACATTGTTTTAAAATCCAACACCGTATTTGTATTTGTAAAATAATTGCGAAATTTCCACATCCATATAAATTTTAGTTTGGATGTGGTCCACATCTATTTTTCTGGAAAATGAGTAGCACATAGCATTTGGAAATATCTCACACCTAGTGCAGCGAGCAGGATGTTTATACAAAAGAGAAAGCTACATAAAATTTATACAAAAAATATGGAATTGTAAATTAATATCCATTTAATTATTAAACAATCATGATATAAAACAATTTATGTTTCAAAAGATTGAGTGGATGGAATGATTTCTATTAAGTGTAGTGCACACAAATCCTTCGAATGGGCAATGCCTTGAAACCTTATGAAAAATGAGTAAATATACACAGTAAGCGATACTCAAAACTATATACTTAAAATACTCTTGAAATAATATCTATGTAATTTTTCATCCAATAATTTGTCGACCCTTTTCAAAACTATACAAAACTATGGTTGAAATCGTGTTGAATCATATGTAGAAAGTGAATGGAGTTGTTTTGCTAAAAAAGTACAAATATAAATCACGAAAATACTTATGCGGAATGGAATATTTTGAAGTGGCCAAGGCTTCTCCTTCATGAATATTGTGAAGTGTGGTTGTGGAGCCCGCCTTCTCCAGAGTGGAGGAATATCTAACTATAAGGCTAAGCCCTATCTATGCGAGGGGCTCCGAGAAGCATGTGTGTTTTCGCAACGCTTGGGGATCCTTCATGGTAATCCGCACCTATTGGTTATTAGCTTACTATGTGTAAGTGAACATCGGGATACCCGAGTTTATTTACTTATTATAGCCATCAAGCTTGAAGTATTAATATATTATTTATCATTTATGAATAATGAATTATATCTTGTGCTCTTCTTTCCTATCTTAAGTTGTCGGGGCACTTAGTTGAACCTAGCTTATTTCGAATGTGAGTTTGAAAACTAAATGTTAGATTATTTTCACATTTTTTGAAGCTAAATCCATAAATATTTTTAAAATGCATTTATATTCGCCCCCCTCTAGCCGAGGATTTCAATGCAATGATTCTCCGTTCGTTATTTTGATTATTTTATCAACACAATTATCATAAAACGAATTTAATTCTCTATTTGCATGTAAAGAAGGGTATCAAGCTATTCCCATTCATGGGGACCATAAATACCACTTGCCGCTATTGTCACATTTTGGTGCACTACGAAAATAAAAAACTTATGTGGGAGTTCTTAACGCAGTGAGACCGAAAATCTCACATCGGTGACAATATATACTCCCTCATGTTAATTTTGTTCTGTATATATGTTGAATGATGTTGTTAAAGACGAAGTATATCTACTCAGAATTTATGTTTTCTCGTTTCAGGTAGCTAGGGAAAACAATTCTCGTTGTTGTCGTTTTCGATCGATGAGTCTACAGACAAGAACAAATATGATACTTCGACAATCAAGCAAGGGTCAAGTTAAAATAAAAATCAAGAAGGGTATTCATCCAAAGGAATATTAGCTAAATGACATGCAACACTCTGTCCTTTTCGACAAGTATATGGTCCAAACTAAGCGCCATAGGTGCGTTGCTAGAGTTATCCACATCATATCTATTTGGCATGTATCGAACTGTCAAAAAGGAGATAAAACTTTGAATGAAAAAATCATCGCGATGAAAGACATCTTCGTAAATGTTTTTAACCATACTAATCATACAACATCTTTTGAAAGAATTCTTCAGTCTTGCTTCCTACACAGAAGTTCGAATTCTTCTGCACTTTTGCTAATTTTCATTTTCTGAACATAATTTTGGAAATGTCAGTCACCTAATCAAATGTACACATTACTTAGAAAAAAAATATTCAGTTCAATCTATTTTACAAGTTATATTGGGAATGATGCTTGGGTGTTTTTATTAGTTCAGTCTATTTTAGTTCAATGATGATGGTTGGATGTTGACATAAAAAAAACCTCAGACAAGCGGAAAATATACTCCCCGTCATTTATACTCCAGAAAAAATGAAACATGGCGCAAGACGCGTGGTGCAACACGAGCTGCCAGTTGAGGGATAAAGTGGACGAGAGTTCATAGGAGTGATGCTCATCAGTAAACAACAGGACAGCGCCGTCATTCTCATGGGCTATTCCTTTCTGACCGGCTGCCGTTACGATTTATTGCATGGAGTATGATGAGGGCGCCCACAGAAATTCTTCTCCCCATGTTCTAATCGCCGCATCAACTCCTCACACCTTTAATAGTAGCTTTAAAGGAGTATCTTTTTTCCTTCCAAACATGCCTGAACTAGTAACTGAAATATAGTCTGAACTCTGAAGTCAAAAATAAGTGGCCAAATATATAGTAACAGTATGCTTACTTTCTTCAACCGTAAAAAACATTACTCAGGAGTATTTGGTTTGCATCACGGAGGGCATTGCTCGGTCTAGCTGGTTGCTTTGTTTTGAACGAGACTTGACAATGATCGATACTGGATATCAGTATAATGCCATTAATTTCCATCCCTATTCATATGATGGAGCTCGACCTACTAGTACATGAAATCGACTTGGGATGCTACGGCGTTGGCTATGGATTGCTTCTGACCGGAAGGACTTCTCCAAATCTGTAGCAACAAACTAGTGCTACTGCAACTGTAGATTATCTTTGAGGTCATTATCTTTTGACCAAAGGAGAAACTTGGCTTACGATCAATACACTCCACTGGAATTATCTTAAACTTATGGTAGACATCATTTCTAACTGTCATGTCATGGTTAGGTTCTATCCAGCTGGTTCAGGGGACGGATGAATTCCGTTGGAGTCTCACCAAAAATGGCATATTTTCGGTCAACTCCATGTACAAGGCATTATGCCTATCTGAACAACCGGTTTTAAATAATAAATCCATCTGGAAGATGAAGATACCTCTAAAAACAAAGGTCTTTGCATGGTATCTTCGTCGAGGTGTGATTCTTACTAAAGATAACCTTGTAAAGCGCAACTGGCAAGGTTGTACGAAATGTGTGTTTTGTCACGAGGAAGAGACAATAAAACACCTTTTATTCAACTGTCGAGTTGCTAGATCTATATGGTCAATCATTCAGATAGGTTCTACCTTATACCCTCCCCGTAGCATTGCAAATATTTTTGGCAATTGGCTTAATGGGGTGGATTCTAGGTACAAAACGATTATCAGAGTGGGAGTGATTGCGGTTGCATGGTCTCTTTGGCTATGTAGAAATGACAAGGTATTTAATGACAAAAATTCTTCTCTTATGCAGGTCATCTACCGGTGTACGGCTTTGCTCCGTTCATGGTCACCACTTCAGCGTTTGGAGGATCGCGACCTCTTTATGGAGGTGTCTACACGATTGGAGAACACGGCCACGGAGTTTATCTCCCAACATGGGTGGCTGCATAGTCGGAGGATTGAAGCCAACGGAGCGTCATAGTAGTTGGCTTTTATCTTTTTTGTATCGCTCTTTGATGGATCCTAGACTACTGAACGGCTGTGTGCATCCTGGTTATGCAGAGGCTGGGTGTAATGCTTAAAACTTTTTGAGTAATAAAGCGCCCCTTATCGAAAAAAACTGTCATGTCATATAGTTTGTGGATATAGGGCATGCATGTACTGCGGTTTTTGTTTTGTATAATTCTTCTTATTTTATTTTGTATATACAGTGCACAATGAGTGCGAGAGATGCTTTTGCTTTCTAGCTAGTGGTTATGTACGAGGCGCTGTGGCTGATCGATCCACCGATCCGTAACAATCATCGCCGTCACTTTCGTTCACTCTTGCACGTAAGCTTTTGTGATCTCTCAAAAAGGAAGAGGTCCAGTTTCGGGTTGGATGGGGAGGAAGAGAGAAAAAGGTCACTGGTAGCAAGATATGAGCATTTCTCTTACCTTGTCCTATCTCAGATTTTACCTGAACCACCTTAATAGTTTAAAGTTTGAAAGGACATTTTATGTATTTTGCGCTGGAATATCAGTGGTGTCTTGTTGCTTGGCAAAATATCTTAGATGTCTGGTGTGACGAATCGACATATATATACTAAAATCACAATGCGGACTGTATTTTCGTGGCACCACAAGCATCCATGTACGTTAAAATTATATTATCCATTTGATCACCGTGGTTTATAATTATAACAGTCATGATTATGTAGGATAACGTTGCATAGAAAACAAAAAATTTCCTACCGCGAACACGCAATCCAAGCTAAGATGCAATCTAGAAGACGGTAGCAACGAGGGGATATCGAGTCTCACCCTTGAAGAGATTCCAAAGCCTACAAGATGAGGCTTTTGTTGCTGCGGTAGACGTTCACTTGCCGCTTGCAAAAGCGCGTAGAAGATCTTGATCACGATCGCTCCGGCGCCACGAACGGGCAGCACCTCCGTACTCGGTCACACGTTCGGTTGTTGATGAAGACGACGTCCACCTCCCCGTTCCAGCGGGCAGCGGAAGTAGTAGCTCCTCTTGAATCCGACAGCACGACGGCGTGGTGTCGGTGGTGGTGGAGAAATCCGGCGGAGCTTCGCTGAAGCGTGCGGGATGTGGTGGAGGAGAGAGACCGCTAGGGTTTGGGGAGAAGGGCGCCGGCTAGGGCACCCTTGAGGGGTGCGGCCATGGTGGTGGCTTGAGTGGCCGGCCAGCCCCTCTCTCCCCCTCTTTATATAGGTGGAGGCCCCAAGGTTTAGGTCAAAGAGTCCGAATAAGACCCCAACAAAACCTTCCAAGTGTTCAAACCTAGGGGGAGTGGGACTCCCTCCTTTCCTTGGTGGGGTGGCCGGCCACCATGGTGGGGAGTCCACTTGGGACTCCTCCTCCCTTAGGTTGGCCGGTTAGGTGGGTGGAGTCCCTCCGGGACTCCACCTTCCATTCTTATTTCTTCCGGACTTTTCTAGAACCTTCCGTAGAACCTTCCGGATCATTTTAATTCACATAAAATGACATCCTATATATGAATCTTATTCTCCGGACCATTCCGGAACTCCTCGTGATGTCCGGGATCTCATCCGGGACTCCGAACAAATATTCGAACTCCATTCCATATTCAAGTTCTACCATTTCAACATCCAACTTTAAGTGTGTCACCATACGGTTCGTGAACTATGCGGACATGGTTGAGTACTCACTCCGACCAATAACCAATAGCGGGATCCTGGAGATCCATAATGGCTCCCACATATTCAACGATGACTTCAGTGATCGAATGAACCATTCACATACGATACCAATTCCCTTTGTCACGCGATATTTTTACTTGTCCGAGGTTTGATCATCGGTATCACTCTATACCTCGTTCAACCTCGTCTCCTGACAAGTACTCTTTACTCGTACCGTGGTATGTGGTCTCTTATGAACTTATTCATATGCTTGCAAGACATTAGACGACATTCCACCGAGAGGGCCCAGAGTATATCTATCCGTCATCGGGATGGACAAATCCCACTGTTGATCCATATGCCTCAACTCATACTTTCCGGATACTTAATCCCACCTTTATAACCACCCATTTACGCAAGTGGCGTTTGATGTAATCAAAGTACCTTTCCGGTATAAGTGATTTACATGATCTCATGGTCATAAGGACTAGGTAACTATGTATCGAAAGCTTATAGCAAATAACTTAATGACGAGATCTTATGCTACGCTTAATTGGGTGTGTCTATTACATCATTCATATAATGATATAACCTTGTTATTAATAATATCCAATGTTCATGATTATGAAACTAATCATCCATTAATCAACAAGCTAGTTTAAGAGGCATACTAGGGACTTCTTTGTTGTCTACATATCACACATGTACTAATGTTTCTGTTAATACAATTATAGCATGATATATAAACATTTATCATAAATATAAAGATATAAATAATAACCACTTTATTATTGCCTCTAGGCCATATCTCCTTCAGATTAAATGTTTTAACATAGCATGCACCATCACATATTACTTTCGAAATTTAAAAGCTGCCAAGTTATTCATGTTTTACCCTTAACCATATGACATTGCCAAAAGCAAACCACTAACCTCCCCACAAAAAAAAAAGAATCGCATCTGCTCTTCGTGTACCCACCAGGGAAAAATAGGTTTCCAGTTAGGATTCTAAACTGAATATAGAATTGACTAATCAGCTGGAATTTAGTGCCCAAAAAATACCTATTTCGTTTATACAATCCTATCTCATAGATGTGTAAGACCATACTCGGCAAACAAACTACATAAATTAATTAGGTTCTCTTTTGGCCTATTTCCTGCACTTAATTGTTAGGATTGCTTGAATTTATAAGACCGGCGGCAGAGGAAAATTCAAGGTAACACTATACATTCTAATCTGATCCCCGGCTGGAACATAGTGAATAAAACATTTGTAGGCGATGAATATAACATTCAGTGTTGACACAGAACACAAATGCATTGCTAGATCACTAGGGAACATGCATAAACATGACAAATGTCTATTTACAATGTAAGAACAAAAAAAGAGCAATGCCAATACAAGGACAAACCCTTCTAGACACATGGATGAGTCGAAAAGTATACTATTTATAGTACTTACAATTATTATATACAAGTATGTGTTCTATATATTTTCAGTTACCTACGGCCTAATATAGACAACATATATAGACTCTAGAAACTTCTATTGAGGTAGTTCTTGGACAATAGGTTTTAGAGTTCTCGACCAAAATATTTATGTGAGGCGAACTAAAATAAAAACATGTACATTATGATTCACCTAAGTATCAAGTTCACCAAAAAAAAAGTGTATATATATGTTCACTCGAGGGAATGATCTATCATAGCTAATGAATCAAACGGTAAATACAATCATTTTTTGAAATATTATAGTTAGTATGTTTGAAACGAAAAATCCTATAACTGTATGGAAATGAACATTTTCTATTCATATATAGCAACAAAATCATATGGGTTAATTTGCAAGTGTAATATAAAACTATATTAGTTAAGACCACATATCAACAAGTACGATAACTGTTTTGAGACAAATCGAAGGAGGTGCATAATATAACCTTGGTTGTTGGCTAGAAGACCCTTTATTATCCATGGAACATGCATTACCATCTAACAAGAAGTGAAGCGAATTGGATGAGAACTGAGGTGTGCGAGAGCTTATGAGCTTATAGTGCAAATAATAAAAATGTGAACGGACTGGGTCATACATCTTTCAATTATTATTTTCTACTTGATCTGGCAGGTCTTGTATGCACCTATAGATAATTTAAAACAAATCAATGAAGACAAGCCACCCTCGGAGATTCCATGTAGAGTTGCGGAAAAAGAGAGGCAAACAATTATCACATATTTCAACAAAAAGCGTTCGAAAAAAGTATCTACTTGTGAGCAAAAATAATAATTTCTTCTCATTGCGAAAATAGTACTTTGTGTCGAACCACGACTATTCTCAAAATCATGACCAGTCCAATACCCTTTGAGGATCTATGTAAAAAAAGTAGATATAGTTTAATGCGCATCCACTTTCTCAGTTTTATAACACTGGTGGAAAAACAGGCTTCCGGGAAGCCCCATAAGTCGCGAAGGTAAAGGAACCGCGACTAATGGGGTCTTTAGTCGCGGTTCGTGTGGCGAACCGCGACCAAAGGCCTGGGCCCAGGGCGCACGGTGGCCAGCTGGTGCACGTGGGGGCTTTAGTCGCGGTTGGCCAGCCCAACCGCGACTAAAGGTGCCCGAAGGCCTTTAGTCGCGGTTGGCCAGGCCAACCGGGACTAAAGCCCCTCCCCTATATATACCCATCCAGCAGTCAACACTTAGCCATTTGGAGCCATTCTCTTCACAAACTTCACAAGTGAGTGTTAGGTTTGCTTTTGGTTCCTCTTATGCACATAAGGTGTTTGATGAAATGCCCCAAGAGCATGAAACAAACATGATATGAAGTGTTGGAGTCACACTTGAGCTTTCTCATTTATTTTTTCCTCCTCGATCGCGGTTAGCAACTTGAACCTTTGATGTGTCATTGATAAAATATGCATGTGTGTGTAGTTCATTGTTTAATTTATATTGTTTGTAGCTAGTTAGTTTAACAAATGCATGATGGTTAATTATATATTTTATATTATAATAATGCAGATGAATCGGCAATGGATGTACGGTAACCGACTCTCCAGCGAGTTCAGTACGGGTTTGAAAGATTTCCTCGTAGTGGCTAATGCGAACAAGCAGGGGGGTTTGTTATCTCGTCCATGTGTTAAGTGTAAGAATCGAAGGGTTACTCTTCCTCAAGAGATGTTCACATGCACCTGCTTCGGCACGGTTTCATGCCAAGCTATAATTGTTGGACCAAGCATGGAGAAAGAGGGGTTATAATGGAAGAAGATGAAGAAGGGGATGATTTCAATGATGAAAGCTATCTTTCTCATTTCGGTGATACTTTCATGGAGGATGCTGAAGGTGAAGGGGAAGGTGAAGAAGAGGCACGTGATGATCCCGTTGATGATCTTGGTCGGACCATTGCCGATGCACGGAGACGCTGCGAAACTGAAAAAGAGAGGGAGAATTTGGATCGCATGTTAGAGGATCACAGGAAGGCGCTGTACCCGGATGCGATGATGGTCTGAAAAGCTGGGCTGCACACTGGATTTGCTGAGATGGAAGGCACGGGCAGGTGTAGCTGACTCGGCATTTGAAAACTTGCTGAAAATGTTGAAGAATATGTTTCCAAAGAATAACGAGTTGCCCGCCACTACGTACGAAGCAAACAAGGTTGTCCGCCCTCTAGGTTTAGAGGTTACGAAGATACATGCATGCATCAACGATCGCATCCTCTACCGCGGTGAATACGAGAATTTGAATGAATGCCCGGTATGCACCGCATTGCGTTATAAGATCGAGGCGATGACCCTGGTGACGATGTTGAGGGCCAGAAACCCAGGAAGAGGGTTCCCGCCAAGGTGATGTGGTATGCTCCTATAATACCATGGTTGAAACGTCTGTTCAGGAACAAAGAGCATGCCAAGTTGTTGCGATGGCACAAAGAGGACCGTAAGTCGGACGGGGAGTTGAGACACCCCGCGGATGGAACGCAATGGAGAAAGATCGACGAGAGAGTTCAAAGATTTTGCAGCTGACGCAAGGAACATAAGATTTGGTCTAAGTACGGATGGCATGAATCCTTTTGGCGAGCAGAGCTCCAGCCATAGTACCCGGCCCGTGACTCTATGCATCTACAACCTTCCTCCTTGGTTGTGCATGAAGCGGAAGTTCATTATGATGCCGGTGCTCATCCAAGGTCCGAAGCAACCCGCAACGACATCGATGTGTACCTAAGGCCATTAGTTGATGAACTTTTACAGACTGTGGGGCAGACTCGGTGTCCGTGTGTGGGATGAGCACAAAGAAGAGGAATTTGACCTACGAGCGTTGCTTTTCGTAACCATCAACGATTGGCTCTGCTCTTAGTAACCTTTCGGGATCATCAAATAAGGGATACAATGCATGCACGCACTGCTTACATGAGACCGAAAGTGTACATTTGCCAAATTGTAAGAAGAACGTGTACCTTGGGCATCGTCGATTTCTTCCGAAAGGTCATCCAAGAAGAAAGAAAGGCAAGCATTACAACGGCAAGGCGAGATCACCGGCCGAAGCTCACGGAACACACCTGGTGCTGAGGTATTTGATATGGTCAAGGGTTTGAAAGTCATCTTTGGAAAGGGTCCTGGCGGACAATCGGTTCCGAAGGGAGCTGACGGGCACGTAGCCATGTGGAAGAAGAAATCTATATTCTGGGAGCTAGAATATTGGAAAGTCCTAGAAGTCCGCTCTCGCAATCGACGTGATGCACGTTACGAAGAATATTTGCGTGAACATCCTAAGCTTCTTGGGCGTGTATGGGAAGTCAAATGATACAAAGGAAGCACGGCAGGACCAGCAAAGTTTGAAAGACCCCGATGACCGGCATCCGGAACGGTTTCAAGGTCGTGCCGGCTACGCTACGACCAAAGAAGAGAAGGTCATCTTTTTTGAATGCCTGAGCGGTATGAAGGTCCCGTCGAGATTCTCGTCCAATATAAAGGGAATAATAAACATGGCGGAGAAAAAGTTCCAAAACCTGAAGTCTCACGACCGCCACGTGATTATGACGCAATTGCTTCCGATTGCTTTGAGGGGCTCCTGCCGGAAAAATGTTCGAGTAGCCATTGTGAAGCTATGTGCATTCCTCAATGCAATCTCTCGGAAGGTAATCAATCCAGAAGTTCTACCACGGTTACGAACGATGTGATCCAATGTCTTGTCGGTTTCGAGTTGGTGTTCCCGCCATCCTTCTTCAATATTATGACGCACCTCCTGGTTCACCTAGTCGATGAGATTTCCATTCTCGGTCCTGTATTTCTACACAATATGTTCCCCTTCGAGAGGTTCATGGGAGTATTAAAGAAATATGTTCGTAACCATGCTAGGCCAGAAGGAAGCATCGCCAAGGGCTATGGAAATGAGGAGGTAATTGAGTTTTGTGTTGACTTTGTTCACGACCTTAAGCCGATTGGTCTTCCTCAATCGCGGCACGAGGGGAGACTAAGTGGAAAAGGCACGATCGGAAGGAAATCAATGATATGTATGGACGGCCATTCTCCGACCGAAGCACACCACACGGTTCCGACCAATTCCAGCTTGGTGGCTCCGTACTTTGAGAAACACAAGAATATTTTACGCTCGGACAACCCCGGGAAGCCCGAATCCTGGATTAGGAAGGCCCACATGGAGACTTTCGGCAGTTGGTTGAGAAAACATTTAATGAGTGACAATAAGGTTGTAGATCAGTCTGTACATGTTGGCCAAGACACCATCTTCGACTATAACGACTTTCCAAGGGTACGAGATAAATGGGAATACATTTTACACGATCGCCCAAGATAAAAAGAGCACCAACCAAAACAGTGGTGTCCGCTTTGATGCAGCAACCGAGAATGGGCAAAAGGTCACATATTATGGTTACATAGAGGAGATATGGGAACTTGACTATGGACCCTCCTTTAGGGTCCCTTTGTTCCGGTGCAAATGGTTCAAGCTAACGGGAGGTGGGGTAAAGGTGGACCAGCAATACGGAATGACAATGGTGGATTTCAACAATCTTGGTTATCTTGACGAACCATTCGTCCTAGCGAAAGATGTCGCTCAGGTTTTCTATGTGAAGGACATGAGTAGCAAACCGAGGAAACGGAAAGATAAGAAAACGATCGGTACATCATGCGATGATCCAAAGCGCCACATTGTTCTTTCGGGGAAAAGAAACATCGTGGGAGTGGAGGACAAGACAGGACATGTCGGAAGATTATAATATGTTTGCTGAAATTCCGCCCTTCAAAGTGAACACCGACCCAAGCATTAAGTTAAATGATGAGGATGCTCCATGGATACGGCACAATCGTAAGCAAGCGGGGACACAAGGGAAGAAATGATGTGTAATAATTTATTGTACCAAACTTTGTTGAATGAATCATGTGAATTATATTACCCGTGATGTGTTTGGTGTCCATTTTCGAATGATTCAATTGACTCGAGATAGCACCGATGATACATGAAATTTGGAGTGACTAAGTCATACTCCTGCATACATGAAATTTGGAGTGACTAAGTCATACTCCTGCATATAGGAAATTTGGAGTGACGACTAAGTCATACTCCTGCATACATGAATTTTGGAGTGATTTAGTCATACTCCTGCCTAGGCGTATAATATGCATACTCGTAGTCTTCATAGCCGCCGCCGTTGTACTGGTAGTCGTCGCCTTCTAAGTTGCCGGCGTCGTCGTCGCTGCTGTCGTCGGCGTCGTCGGGCGGCGCTCGTGGCTCGAACTGAGGGTAGCGCAGGCGAGGGATATCGCCGGCCGTGATGTAGTCCATGACGCTCTGCAGAGTCCGGCCGTACCACCATAGCCGACGGCCGGCCTCGTGGAAGTTTCCAGGAGGCAGACCGTCCTCCTCATACCGGCGAGCGCCCTCTCACGCCGATTGATGAAGAAGGCGTCCCAAGTATGTCTGGTTATCGGGATGCCGGCGGGGATTCATCCGCTGCTCCGGCGTGAGGTCGAGGTAGTAGTGGTTCGTGATGGCCGCCGCGCGCGTCGAGGACGGAGGACCGCATGCGGGCGCGACCGAGGGACGGGGACCGGCACGCCGCCGGCGCTAGGCTCCAGCCGGCAGGGACGCGGTAGCCCGGAGGGCAAGGGTAGTTCGAGGCGCAAAGCTCCTCCACCTGCTGGTAGGTTAGAGTGGGTGCGGTGGAAGCCATGAGAGAGTGATGAGAGATTGTAGCATACTGGCCAAGCCGGGCTACATTATATGTAGTGAGAAATGGCGGGAAAAATGGGAGCGGGAAGACGGGAGGCGGGGAAGAAAGTGGCGCGAAGAAATTGGCGGGAAGAAAGAGGCGGGAAGAAAGAGGCGGGAAGAAATTGGCGGGAAGAAAGTGGCGGGGAAGAAAGTGGCGGGAAAGAAAGAGGCGGGAAGAAAGAGGCGGGAAAGAGCCGGCGGGAAGAAAGTGGCGGGAAATGAATTAGTTTTATTTTTCTGAGTTTTTTGATATATTATTTGTATTTTTAACATTTTGAATTGAATTAGTTTTGTTTTTCTGAATTTTTTGATATATTATTTGTATTTTATGATTTTGAAATGAATTAGTTTTATTTTTCTGAATTTTTTGATATATTATTTGTATTTTTAACATTTTGAATTGAATTAGTTTTGTTTTTCTGAATTTTTTGATATATTATTTGTATTTTATGATTTTGAAATAAATTAGTTTTATTTTTCTGAATTTTTTGATATATTATTTGTATTTTATGATTTTGAAATGAATTAGTTTTAATTTTCGAGTATTTCGTATTTTTAACATTTTGAAAATCAAAAAGTAATTTGAAAAACACCTTTAGTCGCGGTTGGCCTCGCCAACCGCGACTAAAGTGTCTGTGCGCGCGGAACGAAAAACCCGGCGAAAAAAGCCTTTAGTCGCGGTTGGTCCGGCCAGCCGCGACTAAGAGTGCCCTTAGTCGCGGTTCGCCTCCCCAACCGCGACTAAAGGGGGGCTATAAATATTTCGCCCGAACCGTCGCCCCTCCACATCGTCTTCTCCGCGCGCCCGTCTCTGCGAGATCGTCTCGCCGTCGCCTCCAGTCTCGCCGTCGCCTCCGTCTCTCGCGTCGCCTCCGTCTCGCCGTCGCCGCCGCCCTCTCGTCGCGCCACCATCCCGTATGTCGCCGCGCCCCGCCCCTACCCTGTACGTCGCGCGCGCCGCCGCCGGCGCCGTTCTTCCCCACCGCCGCGAGAGACGCCGCCCTACGCCCTCCCGCTCGACGCTCCGCTGCGCTCGACGCCCGGCTCTGCCGCGCGCGTACGTCGCCGTCGTCCGCCGCCGTCGCCGCCTACCGTCTCCCGCCGTCGCCGCGCGCTCACCGTCTCCGCCAGCGCCGTTGCCCACGAGAGAGAACGAGAGAGATGAAGAGAGAAAGAGGCCGGGCCGGCGCCGAGGCGCCTGGCCGGCCATTCTTTTGGTTTTTGTTTTTTACTTTGTAACTATAAGTTTTTTTAATTAAAAACTAGTAAAAATGCAACTACAACTACAACTTAAAAAATTTGACTTAATAAAAATGAACTAAAATTTTGACTTAATAAAAATGACTAAAATTTTGACTTAATAAAAATTGACTTAATAAAAAATGAACTAAAATTTTGACTTAATAAAAAAATGAACTAAAATTTCACTTTGTTTTATATTTGAACGGCGATGCCGTCAACGCGCCAACGCGCCAATACCAACGCGCCGTCAACGCGCCAACGCTACCTCTATTCATAAAAATGTAACGCCGTCAACACGCTACCTCTATTCAACGCGCCAACGCCAACGCCGTCAGCGCGCCAACGCCAACGCGCTCGTCCTCGCCTCCCTCTTCCGCGACACCCTCTCCACCCCTTCCTCGCCCCCTCCTTTTGCCACCGCTATTTCACCACCGCCACCGGTCTCTCGGTCACTTTTAAAATAACTTATCAAAAGTTTGTCACTTTTAAAATAACAAAAATAACTTAACCACCACGCGTATACGGAGGGGGCACCGCCACCGCGAGGGTTATATATGTGTCCTCGGCACCGCCACCGCCCTTCGCCACCGCCACCGGTCTCTCGGTCACGCGGTCACTGCGTCCCCCTCTCGCCTCCCTCGTCGTCTTCTCTCTTTATATGTAGAAGAGATGTGATAATGCATATACACAATTAATTTGTTTTGACTACATGTTTTCAGGATCGACATATGGCGGACGATAGAGCTGACCCGATTATGGACAACTATGATCCGGAAGCTGAAGAACAAATCTTCGGCATCATAAAAGGCGATGTTCTATATGTGCCGACCGGACAAGAAGAAGATGATATCGATTCTTATCCGAACTTTGAGGGTGAAGATGAAGGGCATGGTCGGCAAGATGGTGCCGAAGGAACGTCGATAAACGACGATAATCTTCGGTTGGAAGTAGCAACCACCTCCGGCGCCGAGGTATATATATATACATATTGAGCGTACGGTGATACAACTAACTGATTTGAATAAATGTGTGTGTACTAACGCGCGCGAGACTCTCTTTCTTATTTTAGCCCTCGGCCGGATCGTCGAAAAAATCGAGTACGTCGTCGTCAAAGCGTGGCGCAACCAAGACGATGAAAGCAGGAGAAATATGCACCATCGATGTTGTCGACGAAGCAACCGGCAGGCCGATGGAGCCCAGCAAGAACGCCACCAAGTTTGTCAGCCAATGCGGAGCCGTTGTTAGAGACAACGTCTCGATCACCCGCCAGGAGTGGAATGAGCCAAAGAAGGCACGTGTTGGTTTCACTTTTGTCGATAAGAGAGAAAAAAGATTGCTTCAACAAGCTTATGGAACATTTCGTTCTACCTCCGAATACCGCAAATACGATGAGGAGAGGTAACAAGATTGCGGAAAACAAGAATAGGCGCAAGCTAGTCAAACGATTCGCTCTTTCTAGGATGGCCAACGCATTCCGGAAATACAAGCAAAATCTAGCCCATGACTTTGTCAACCAGGGCAAGACTCCGGATTTCAAAGGACAATATGAGAAACTGCAACATGATTGGCCAGAATTTGTGAAGCAAAAGAAATCGGAGCGGTTCCTTGAACTATCGAAAAAAATAAGGAAAATGCGGCCAAGAAGGAGTACAATCATAAAATGGGGCCGGGGAGGGTATCGCTTTTGGCAGCCTAAGTGGGAGAAGATGGAGAACGAGGCTGAGGGCGCGAGAATCCGGTCCGTGTCACGGAGGGATGGGACCCAAGGGCCAAAAGCCTGGTGGTACGGGCATGGGGATCGGCCGAACCCGGAGACAGGGGAGTGTGTTTACCAGGGCAAAATAATTACACCCACCCAAAACCTTATTGAGGCAATGAGGGATGCTCAAGAGGGAGGATCAAGTTCAACAGAGAGAACGACGCCTACGACAAAAGCCCCTCGGGAATCCTGAACACGGAGGACGTGTACGAGGCATGCCCGGGGACATTTCGTGGAAACTAGGGTTCCCGGAAAGATGACCCGTACGATTACTGAAGCCGTAAGAGAAAGATGGATCGGGATGCAGATGTTGTGGCGAAGTTGGTAACGGCAAAATGGATGTGATGAAGAAAACCGTGAGTGTACTAGTCGCCGAAAGAGATGCAGCTCGGGCGCAGCATGAAGATCATCCAATGGATCTCGGAAGCCAGCAGCGGAGAAGAAGCGAGCGTGGCTTCCACGGAGGCCTCACCGGCTGGTGCACCGAGCGATCGAAATTACCGCACGGAGCCTCGGCTGGTGGTCGGGTTACTGCACGCGGAGCCTCTCGCTACCCCGTGGACGATATAAAGGAGATGAAAGCATGTCATCTGTATTATCCTATCGGGAACATGTCCATGAAGGTAGCCATCGGCGATGCTTTACCACACGGAGCACTCCACCACAACAACCCCATTCAAGATGGCTATGCTCGTGTGACGGTGGAGGAGATAGTCCAAGGGTTTGAGGACACTGGACATTGACATTGCTACACCTGAAGGGGTGAAAAGACTTGGAGATGTCAAGCGCCGAGTTCATTCTATGGCGAAGAAATTTATCAAGTTTCAGGCGAGGCGCCAACAAGTCCACCCCGTACGGTGGTGGTGGTGCGGTGGCGTATGACCGGTGGCGGTGGCGGTGACGGTGGCGGTGGCGGTGGCGGTGACGGTGGCGGTGGTGCTTCACCTAATACACCTCCTCACGTGCGCCGAGCGACGCCGCCCGCCGGTCCTTGTCCGGCGGGTGATCGGACACCGGTACCGCTCCAATCCACCTCCGACGAAGGAACGAAGCCGGTCCTGGGTTGTTAACCGGGACCCTTATGTACCTAAGAAAACAAGAGATACCCGAGCCATCACTGAAGCCTCTCATCCCGAGGGGCCTGGGGAACTTAGTGTCGAGGAAAATGCAGGCGGCCGTGGCTGCTCAGCATGAGAAATGGAAGGAGGAGTGCAAGAAGAAAAGAGAGGGCGAGCCCAAGCGGTATTTTCTGATGAGCAAAAGAAGTGGGCTAAGTCATTTTTTGAACACACCGTCCCAAGCCGCGAAGAACCTGCCGACGACTATTTACGTGAACTTCGTAGGCAAGCACTCGAGTTCAAGAGGAACAAAGAGTTGGCGGAGAAAAGCCTTGGAGGCCGAGAAAAAATTAGAAAGGGGAAAAGTTGCCCAGCTCGAGGAACAAAGTAAACAATCGATCGCCCCGCTCATAGTGCAAGCCGCCGGTCCGGATGCCCCCGATATCATAGCAGCTGCGGCAGCATGGATTGAGACATACGCGAGTGCGGAGAACAAGCGGCCGGAGTTAGGTATCACTCTTCGTGCGCTTGTTAGGCCTTGATGAGCGCCAATGAAGGACGTAGTATTTACATATGGAAGAATGGCCCTCTCATCAAGCTCCGCGCAGAGAAGAGGATCTACCTCGACAAATGAAAGGTCGCACTGAATTGGTACAAGGATTTACATAAAACATGAAAACGCAGCAAAGACTATATCTATGCGGAAGTTAAATATGTGCATCACTTCAAACGTTGCTGCGGTACAAATTCCTGCGAGTGAATTGTTCCAGATGTTCAATCTGCGCGAGCTCGACAAATCTATCATCGGTTATACGTTCGTAAGTGATTTATTAATTTCTACCCCATCTCGTTCATTGCCTGCACTATATATATATA